>NC_057397.1:49113475-49413475 GCF_019320065.1 Cervus canadensis | reverse complement strand
GTGTGACATAGTACACTACATAATTTAGTGCCCAGAATGGTGTACATTTGTTAAAATAAGAAAAAATGGAATAAAGAAGGCAAAGTTCTTTTCCCACTAAACTCTACTCTGGAATATTACTGAATGTTCCACCATTGCTTAAGCAAGTTAGAAACTCTTCGATGTTAGTTTTCATTTTTGTGCCATCAAAATAACACTGTACACAGACTCACTGATTTAGCAATTAATTAACTTTAAATGAGGATAATAAACAATCATGGACATGGTTACTGTTATTCAGTATCAGGACTGGAGTTATTGAGTTAAAAAATGAACACTGAGTTCATGCAAATAAAGAAGAGTTTCATTTTGTTTTGCCAAATGTGTTATTCTCTCAGAAGGGAATAATCACAGAGCATTCCAATGTATTGCTAGTGTAAGAAGGGAAAAACTCAGAGTGAGACTGAGCCAGGACTAAGGGAGCCGATCTAAGCACTTCAGGAAAAGGGGGTGAATAGTTAAAATGTCTAAGAGGTTGTGATAAATTCAGGTCTGATTCAAACTTGCTTTGAGGTATAAGGGTTCTAATTTTGTAGAAGAAAGTGGGTTAGTAGGTCTTTCTGGGCAGTGGTAGTTCTAGTGGTCAGACGGGTAGTGCCTTATTAATTATGACGCCAAGGTACTAAAAAGACACAGCATCTTCGCTCCTTGACAGAATGGATAAAGCCGCTTAAAGACCGTCAGCATCTGCAAATTAGCAGATTTAGAAGGACTAATGTTTTCAAATAAGCAATCTATTGGTCTGAAATGCCTCAATTAGGGCATTTCAGTAAACTGTATAATGAAGTTAGGGATTCTGGTTCTAGAATCAGACTCTCAAGGATTGACTCTAGGACAAGCCACACAAAGAAGTCACTTCAGCTTTCCATGCCTCAATGGCATCATCATCTGTAAAATAGGAATACAAGTTCCTAACTCATAGGATGTGAATATTACATAAATTGATACTTGTAAAACAGACTGAACAATGCCTGAAATATAGTGGTAAATATAAGTTACTGTTACTAATAACTCAGTTTCTTTTTAAAATATATTGCTACTAATTCAATCGAAAAATTTACTGACAGGCAAAATTTAATTGACCTTTGAGGTTAAATACACTATCTTTTCTAATTCTTTGTTTTTCATACATGCATATTTAGAATGAATGATAGAACTGATTGAGTCAGAAGAATATCACAGCTATTTAAATCAAGGTACATTTGTCTTTTGAATTCAATATGGCTATTACTTCTCTAACTACTTGATTTTGCATTCTATACTTTTGGGTGAAATATGAAAATGTAATTAGCAGCTTTCTGTAAGGGCTAAGAAAAGGGCTGCAAGGTGAGAGCATTCATCTTTTGTTTTGTTTACTCCATTCACCTTAAGCCCAAGCCATTTTATTTCAAAGGCATTGAAATTCCATCACAAAAGAAATAGTTTCACACAGAAGGGAGTCTGGGTGGAGAAAAGAATAGAAACCTAAGAAACATACAAATTCCTATTATACCTCAGCATGATTCTCAATATGCCTGGTACTCTTTTGGCAAAATTTATACATTTTTCTGTATTCTAGAATTCATTTTGATAATATTAGGCACTCAGCTGATTGGTCGCTTCATTACGAATTTTTAATAATTCACCCTCTATTTTGCTCAGCTTGCACTTTAGTCATCAAAACAGCACAGAAGGAAACACACATATACACCCACACTGTGAACAGGACAGAAATAAAGAAGATTCAAAACAAAGATGTGTTTAGACTTGATTATGGGCAAAAGCATAAAAAAATAACTGTTGGTGACATAAGATATCAAAAAGTTTGTCTAGCTTTATATGACTTTTGTCTCATACTTTCATCTTATGTGAACATTTCAAAATACTAGTGTAGAACTATCCATGAATGCAAAAGACTTCCTTTTAAAATTAATAACATGTAAAGAACTCTTGGTCTATGGGGTCTCAGAGTCAGTCACACAAGCACACACAGAACTCTTTGCTCTCTATGCTCTGGCTGCGAAATGACTTGTGTAAATAGCTTCAAGGTTGCATTTTGGAGATCATTATACTACTACTTGAATACCTCATGATTTCAAAAGCTGTCTCACTTAAAGATTAAGTACAAGGTATCCAATTAAAACTTCAATTTTATAAAATATATATATATATATATACAGATAGATATGTTAAATATATGACAATTTACTTTCAAAATACCAAAAAGCAGAACTTTTAAAATCAGTGCCAAATAAAATCAGTGCTACTTATTTCTAGAACATCATCTATTGAAGAAGGAATTCATAGGGCCTGAACTCCATCTCAGGCCTGTCCGTGCTGGCTGTGCTCGACTGCCTCTCCAGTGGACTCTGAACTCTCTGCTTAGTGCCTGTGAGGACGACAATGGAAGGATAAGACCCCCTCCAGACAGAGGAATCCTGAAGATCACATCCAGGCTACTCATACCGTAATCACACCTGTCTCCGGACAGGTCATAAACTTTTTTCGTATCTGTCAAGATGTAATCACAGGCTTATCGATTATTAACTGGTTGGAATGTAACTGCGGGCTTATTGACTATTGACTGTTTAAGACACGTACACATGGGGCAGGTGGTGGGTTTAGACACGTACGCATGGGGTATAAAAGATTTTCACAAATGCTGGACGGGGTCCTTGGCTAAGAGGAGACTCTGCCTTGGGCCCGCCGGCGTAATAAACTGCACTCCACTATCTGCATTGTCCTTCTGAGTGAGTCTGTTTCCCGGAACGCTATAACACTATCACTAGAAATGTTTGATAGAAGTTGCATTAATTGACATAATAAGTGAGAGTCTCATCAGTATTTTGGGAAGTTTAACATTTTCACACAACAGTGAGATTCCACATACTCTTTTTGTTTTTATTTTTAGTTGTATAATGCTATTAAACTGAACTCACAATGAGGCACTTTATATGAATACAGTATTTTAGTTAAGGTGAGTCAAGGGAACGATATACTAATTATTTACGGGCTATTGAAATATCCACACAGAAGCTTGACTCCATCCTGGATGTTGGGGCCAATCCTGCCTTTGCTGCTTAGTCACTCAGTTGTGTCTGACATTTTGCAACACCATGGACTGTAGCATGCCAGGCTTCCCTGTCCTTCTCTATCTTCCTGAGTTTTCTCAAACTAGAGCAAACAATTTCTAAGTTCTAGGTTATCAGCTCACAGAGAACAATGAAACCATTATGACTCTGAAAATAAATATAACAAAATCTTATTATTGCTATTTTGTAATAATTGGAAAATAAAACATGGCATTTAAAAAAGAAATTCATTGCATCACCATAGCACCCAATTATCCAGTAGCTACATGGTGCAGAAATCTAGTCCTGCTTCGAACTCATAACAGTAAATGAAGTCCTACTTTATTTTCCTGTAGCAATTTCTTGTGTGTTACTCTGTCAACTCACAAATGAGTTTTACTGAATAATCTGTAATATTTATTTCAGGCTTCTTTAAAACTGGCTTTCTGTCAATAATGTGACCATCTGCTTACAAACAAAATTTCAAAACTGCCTATTTGACATATTTTAAATATTTAGGCATTGTAAAAAACACTCTTGTAACAAATATAGTTCAATTTTATTTAATTGTTCCAGGAGCAAATAACCATTCAACTGCAAGCCAGTAGCTTATTTTCAATTCTGCAGTTGTAACATTTCCCATTAGCTGAAAATTAATTCGATGCTTAAAAAACAATGAAATCTAGAAAAACACAATAAGCAATTCTACTGTATGTTTAAAAGTATTAAAACAGAAAAGCAAAATTAAAAGTTTCAAGTGTTGGAAAACTCTATTAACACTTCCTTTTACCTCAATTTCAATTTGGATTAGTGTTTCTCTTTAATTAACCTTAAGATATTTTTCTACACATTTGGCAGATTATGTCTGCCAAACCCCAACTATGCTAGAGAGATTTAGGTCATGAAAATATTCTCACATGGACTATAAATTTGTGGAATTGCTTCCAAACATACACAAAGTAGAGAGAGTACCAAAATAAATGAAGGAAATGACAACCCACTCCAGTATTCTTGCCTAGAGAATCCCATGGACAGAGGATCCTGGCAGGCTACAGTCCACAGGATCACACAGAGTCAGACACGACTGAAGCCACTTCGCATGCACAAACTCATTATCTGTTTCAACACTAATCCACACGCCAATTTTGTTTCATTTGTTTTCTTTTACACCTTGTCTTGTATTTCCAAACTGAGAATACTTTAAAACAACATCCGATACCATAACTTTTTTGATGAAAACTCCAGTATTTATCGTTAACAGATAACCTTAAATAAACAATGTAATTACTATATCTAACAAAAATACAAATAATCTCTATTACCTAATAACAATTTCTTGATTCCATTTCCCCAATTTTCTCCAAAGGGAGGATGAGAGAAAAGAAAAAAACAAACAAACTGCTCTTGTAGTTGCATTTGTCACAAAAGGATCCAAACAAAATTTATAGATTTCCTTTGGTTGATATGTCACTAAAGTCTTTTAATGTGAAAAATCTCTGTTGTTGTTGTTGTTTAGTTGCCCAGTCATGTCCAACTTTTTGTGACCCCATGGACTGCAGCATGCAGGCCTCCCTGTCCCTCACCATCTCCCAAAGTTTGCCCAAGTTCATGTCCATTGCATCGGTGATGCCATCTGCCATCTCATCCTCTGATGTCCTCTCCTCCTTCTGTCCTCAATCTTTCCCAGCATTAGGGACTTGTCCAATGAGTCAGCTGACCTCTATCTTAATTTTATTGCCATATATTCATGGAAAAACATGGATCTTTTGGAGGCAGGGAGAATAAAAATAGGACAAAACTCAATTTATTAAAATTTTACTGTCATCTAGTTTTTGCTGAGAGTTTTTAATTGTATGAAACTGCTAAAGCAAGCAGCTTTCTCTGCTTAGAGGACAGCTCTAGAGTAAGAGGGCTGATGTGTGGACATAGTTCTTGACCAACCTAAGTGCCATTTCAAAAAGAGAAGCTTTTCCTGTTTTATATCCGGAACTCTCACAAAGAATCCATCATTAAGCCTGGGTTCAAAATCTTTCCTTTAATCAATTCTTTAACCATATTCTGCATATTGCCTCCTACATGTACCATGCTTTTTCTGCAGGCAAAGCACCCTGAACACCTAAATTCCCTAAATTCCACTGCTTAAGGTATATTTAATCCACAGAATTTCCATCTTTTAGAATAACAAATGGGGGGGGGGCATATATCATTAAATAACATTTTAAAGGAGTGTCTCAGGTTTTCCAAAAAATCATCACTAATGATCTTTTTTAATTTGGACTCTTGCCTTACCATCTTGAGAGTCATGCTTGTACATATTCATCACAGGGATATCCAAGTGTATTTACTCTTAAAATAGATAGAATCCTACCATGTTCTAAGACTTATTTTCCTGAACCAGAGCCCATTAGAAATGTCCAATTAAAGGAAGAGAATTTGCTAGTGCTAGAAATTTAGAAAATAGAATATCTGATATACTCATTTATTAACCAACTGAGCAGGTATTATATTTAAGAAAAGCAAAAAGTATAATATTAACCTGGTAACTTTTGTTGAATTCTTACTGTATGTAAAGGTCTGTGCTAAGTTCTTTATACATACCAGGTAGACTGATGTTCAAAACAACTTTTAAGTTAGCACTATTATCTCCATTATAAATATGGAAAAAAATGGATGCTTAAATAAGGTAAGACAACTATCAAAAAAATACAAAGCCAGCAAGAGAAGGAGCTAAGATTTGAATTAATTGAATAAAAATCTGTCTTGAACCTGTCTTAATCACTACCCTTAGAATCTGGAGTTTACCAGTGAACAAGCAGTGCTAAAAGTCATTGAGGAAACCCTACTACAACAAAATCTGACAATTAAAATTCATGATAAAGATTCTGAATTAAAAAGAAAAAATAATTACTTTTCAGGATTATTTTGAGGAAAAATATAGAAGGTATTTTATAGTACATTAATATAAATGCATTTGTCCTAAATGGCCAAACAATTATTTACTATCATTAATAACAGAGCAGTACATTTCTATTGTCTAAAAGATATATATCACTTACACAATTTATATAAAATGTTTTCTTGATAAATAAGTTTTATGTTCTGTAGACGCAATACTTTTTAGGGATAGATTTCAAGGAGTAACAGAATCTAATAAGTGCTTTTGTACTCATAATCATTACATAATAAAATATTAATCATAAAGACCCTGAGATTTGTGTCTTGTAAACCTAGATCGAGGCGCACCAGCGCGGCGGCTGCAAGGGCACACCAGCACGCCGCTGAGACTAGCGTGGTCCAGAGGAGCTAACCCGGGCAGGAGGTCAGGGGCGGCAGAGGACAGGAGCTACCCCGAGTCTGAGGTAAGGAGCAGTGGCTGCGCTTCACTGGAGTAGCCCTGAAGAGAGACCCCACTTACAAGGTAAGTGAAAACCAGGTAAGATGGTAGGCACTGAGAGAGGGGATCAGAGGGCAGACAGACTGAAACTATAATCACAGACAACTAGCCAATCTGATCACATGGACCACAGCCTTGTCTAACTCAATGAAACTAAGCCATGGCGTGTGGGGCCACCCAAGATGGAGGGGTCATGGTGGGGAGGTCTGACAGAATGTGGTCCACTGGAGAGGGGAATGGCAAACCACTTCAGTATTCTTGCCTTGAGAACCCCATGAAACAGTGTGAAAAGGCAAAAAGATAGGACACCGAAAGATGAACTCACCAGGTTTGTAGGTGCTCAATATGCTACTGGAGATCAGTGGAGAAATAACTCCAGAAAGAATGAAGGGATGGAGTCAAAGCAAAAACAACATCTAGTTGTGAATGGGACTGGTGATAGAAGCAAGGTTCGATGCTGTAAAGAGCAACAATGCATAGGAACTTGAAATGTTAGGTCCATGAACCAAGGCAAATTGGAAGTGGTCAAACAGGAGATGACAAGAGTGAAAATCGACATTCTAGGAATCAGTGAACTAAGATGAACTGCAATGGGTGAATTTAACTCAGATGACCATTATATCTACTACTGTGGGCAGGAATCCCTTAGAAGAAATGGAGTAGCGCCATAATCAACAAAAGAGTCCCAAATGCAACACTTGATTACAATCTCAAAAACAACAGAATAATGTCTGTTCGTTTCCAAGGCAACCATTTAGAATCACGGTAATCCAAGTCTGCCCCAAATAGTAACGCTGAAGAAGCTGAAGTTGAATGGTTCTATGAAGACCTACAAGACGTTCTAGAACTAACAACCAAAAAAGATGTCCTTTTCATTATAGGGGACTGGAATGCAAAAGTAGGATGTCAAGAAACACCTGGAGTAACAGGCAAATTTCACCTTGGATTACAGAATGAAGCAGGGCAAAGGCTAATTAATAGAGTTCTGCCAAGAGGATGCACTGGTCATAGCAAACACCCTCTTCCAACAAAACAAGAGAAGACTCTACACACAGACATCACCAGATGCCCAACACTGAAATCCGACTGATTATATTCTTTGCAGCCAAAGATGGAGAAGCTCTATATAGTCAGCAAAAATAAGACCAGGAGCTGACTGTGGCTTGGATCATGAATTCCTTACAGCCAAATTCAGACTGAAATTGAAGAAATGGAAAAAACAATTAGATCATTCAGGTATGATCTAAATCAAACCCCTTATGACTATGCAGTGGAAGTGAGAAATAGATTTAAAGGACTAGATCTGATAGACAGAGTGCCTGATGAACTATTGATGGGGGTTCGTGACATTGTACAGGAGACAGGAATCAAGGCCATCCCCAAGAAAAAGAAATGCAAAAAAGCAATATGGCTGTCTGAGGAGGCCTTACAAATAGCTGTGAAAAGAAGAGAAGCAAAAAGCAAAGGAGAAAAGGAAAGATATACCCATTTGAATGCAGAGTTCCAAAGAATAGCAAGTAGAGATAAAAAATCCTTCCTCGGGGATCAATGCAAAGAAATAGAAGAAAGCAACAGAATGGGAAAGACTAGAGATCTCTTCAAGAAAATTAGAGATACCAAGGGAACATTTCATGCAAGAAATGGGCTCGATAAAGGACAGAAATGGTATGGACCTAACAGAAGCAGAAGATATTAAGAAGAGGTGGCAAGAATACATAGAAGAACTGTACAAAAATTTTCATGACCCAGATAATCATGATGGTGTGATCACTCACCTAGAGCCAGACATCCTGGAATGTGAAATTAGGTGGGCCTTAGGAAGCATCGCTATGAACAAAGCTAATGGAGGTGATGAAGTATCAGTTGAGCTGTTTCAAATCCTGAAAGACGACACTGTGAAAGTTCTGCACTCAATATGCCAGCAAATTGGGAAAACTCAGCAGTGGCCACAGGACTGGAAAAAGTCAGTTTTCATTCCAATCCCAAAGAGAGGTAATGCCAAAGAATACTCAAACTACCACACAATTGCACTCATCTCACACGCTAGTAAAGTAATGCTTAAAATTCTCTGAGACAGGCTTCAGCAATATGTGAACCATGATCTTCCAGATGCTCACGCTGGTTTTAAAAAAGGCAGAGGAACCAGAGATCAAATTGCCAACATCCACTGATTCATCAAAAAAGCAAGAGAGTTCCAGAAAAACATCTATTTTGCTTTAATGACTATGCCAAAGCCTTCGACTGTGTGGATCACAATAAACTGTGGAAAATTCTGAAAGAGATGGGAATAACAGACTACCTGACCTGCCTCTTGAGAAATCTGTATGCAGGTCAGGAAGCAACAGATAGAACTGGACATGGAACAACAGACTGGTTCCAAATAGGAAAAGGAGTACGTCAAGGCTGTATATCGTCACCCTTACTTATTTAACTTATATGCAGAGTACATCATGAGAAACGATGGGCTGGATGAAGCATAAGCTGGAATCAAGATTGCTGTGAGAAATATCAATAACCTCAGATATGCAGATGACACCACCCTTATGGCAGAAAGTGAAGAAGAACTAAAGAGCCTCTTGATGAAAGTGAAAGAGGAGAGTGAAAAAGTTGGCTTAAAGCTCAACGTTCAGAAAATGAAGATCATGGCATCCGGTCCCATCACTTCATGGCCAATAGATGGGCAAACAGTGGAAACAGTGGCTGACTTTATTTTTCTGGGCTCCAAAATCTCTGCAGATGGGGATTGCAGCCATGAAATTAAAAGACACTTACTTTTTGGAAGGAAAGTTATGGCCAACTTAGACAGCATATTAAAAAGCAGAGACATTACTTTGCCAACAAAGGTCTGTCTAGTCAAGGCTATGGTTTTTCCAGTGGTCATGTATGGATGTGAGAGTTGAACTATAAATAAAGCTGAGCGCCGAAGAATTGATACTTTTGAAATGTGGTGTTGGAGAAGACTCTTGAGAGTCCCTTGGACTGCAAGGAGATCCAACCAGTCCATCCTAAAGGAGATCAGTTCTGGGTGTTCATTGGAAGGACTGATGTTGAAGCTGAAAGTCCAATACTTTGGCCACCTGATGCAAAGAGCTGACAGATTTGAAAAGACCCTAATGCTGGGGAAGATTGAGGGAAGAAGGAAAAGGGGATGACAGAGGATGAGATGGTTGGATGGTATCACCGACTCGATGGACATGGGTTTGTGTGAACTCCAGGAGTTGGTGATGGATAATGAGGCCTGGCGTGCTGTGGTTCATGGGGTCACAAAGACTAGGACACGACTGAGCGATTGAACTGAACTGAAACCTAGGAGTGACCATCTTTGATATTTACTATTGGGTGACCTTCACACATTACTAAACCATTTGCAATCTTTTCCTATTCTGCAAAATAATATCCACTCCAAAGGATTTTGTGAAAATTGATATGTAAAGCATCTGGCCCAGAGGGTGCTTAATACATGCAATAACATTAACACAAACATACAAAAATGTACATCATAACTTTTGACCTTTAAATCTCCTTTCAAAATTTAAAGTCAATATACTGCTTTATAAATAAAAGAAATTAACCACTCATTTTTTCTAATCTTTGTCAAATGTGATACTTAGCAGATAATAGTAGTAATAATAATGGAAACAACTCCAATACTTTGGCCACCTTGTGTGAAGAGCTGACTCATTTGAAAAGACCCTGATGCTGAGAAAGACTGAGGGCAGGAGGAGAAGAGGACGACAGAGGATGAGATGGTTGAATGGCATCACTGACTCGGACATGGGTTTAGGTAAACTCCGGCAGTTGGTGATGGACAGGAAGGCCTGGTGTGCTGTGTTTCATGGGGTTGCAAAGAGTCAGACAGGACTGAGCGACTGAACTGAACGGAACTAAATAATGGAAACAAAGAAGAATGATAGAATATCAGTTTTAAAAGATAATTTATATGTGATTTAGTCCAAATCATCAGATTATATGAATATCCTTTTAGTCCCTTAAACTTCCACAGGGAATATATACACATATCATGGAGCATTGCAGAATTATAGAAATAAATCTACCTAACATGCATTGTTCAAGAAACACAATGAGCTGTACTAGTGGAGAAATGGTCTTATTTATTGTTTCAGTTCCCCAAAGACTTTTCTTCTATAGTTATTTTTATTCTTTTCAGAAACAATCTCAAACTGTTTTGTCCACATAGAAAGAAAAAAAAAATAACATTTTATGTTATTCTGGAAAGGGCTACTCTTCTAAATGCAATTGAAGTAACAAATCTCACTCACTCCTGCTCTCTTAGTATCTTTACCGTCACTGTTGTTGCCCTCCTCAAGTATTATTGGCAACATCATTATCATCATTACCAAAAGCATTTACTATTCATATAAAATTTCATTCATATATCCATATCTTTTAAGTTAGTTATTATTTAGTATATTATTACTTTTAGTAAATAGTTATTAGTTATAGTAAATAAAAACTACAGTTATAATAGTAAATAATAATTAATATTAGAAAATAACTATAGTTATTAGCTATAGCTATATAACTATAGCTATTATTTACTATATAAAGTACTACACTAAGCAATGAGTCTATTTGTGTTTGTGTCTGTTCTGTTTGATACAAAACTTCTGTATATATAGATCAATTCATTTCCTTTTAAGAAAACTGAAATCAAGCCAGTCAATCCTAAAGAAAATCAGTTCTGAATATTCATTGGAATGACTGATGCTGAAGCTGAAGCTCCAGTACTTTGGCTACCTCATGCAAAGAACCGACTCACTGGAAAAGACCCTGATGCTGGAAAAGATTGAAGGCAGGAGAAGAAGTGGATGACAGAGGATGAGATGGATGGATGGCATCACCAACTCAATGGACATGAATTTAAGCAATCTCTGAGAGTTGGTGATGGACAGGGAAGCATGGCATGCTACGACTGCAGCAGCACGGGGTCGCAAAGAGGTGGACGTGCCTGAGCAACTGAACTGATTGAAGAAAACAAGTAGACATTCTACTTTAAAACAAACCACTTTTCCATTGAAGTAATAAAATCCAAAATTTGAGAGATGACCTTTCATTAATAAAGAACTAGATCTTATGGAAAATTAGTGGTGATTTAATAAATACCAGTGGTGATTAATAACTATCTCTAATCAATCTCACATTGGCTCAATCTACAACTTAGGCATGGATTGTGTCTGAAACATATTACTAGCAGGTTGTTAATATTTTAAAATACACATTCTGATGCAAATAATGTAAAAATGATTAACTATCAAGATCAATTTGACAAATCAATGTTCAT
Source organism: Cervus canadensis (assembly GCF_019320065.1). NCBI lineage: Eukaryota > Metazoa > Chordata > Mammalia > Artiodactyla > Cervidae > Cervus > Cervus canadensis. Next base: position 49,401,690 of record NC_057397.1, on the reverse strand, counting down.
GAAAATTATAGAGCATTTTAACTGTACAAGTGATTCTGTGATCTTCTCACTCAGTTCTTTGTTTCACTGAGACAGCTGAAATACAAAGAGACTGAATGATTTGAATACCAACCTTGTAGGAAAATGCATTCTAAGCTCCAGTTAGAATATCGTGAATCATATCCCAACAGGGTTTGGGTCTTCACTGTGACAAGAGAGGTTAAAGTTCTTAGATTTGAATAATTTAATTAACAAATCTGCATGGAAAACACTGCTTAAACTTTTATGCCTGTAGCGTTCTACTCAAAGGCATGTCCATGTTGATCACTAAGATGGAGAAGTGGGAAAAAGCAAAGTGTTTATACTGAAGTGTAGTATTTTCAAATTGGAATATGGATATGTGTAGTATCCTGAGCATGATTATTACTTGTTCTGCCTTATTTTCATCAGATTTGTATCTTTTCCCCCCACTGGCTGTTAGAGGGTGAAAGCCCTTGAACTACTGTGTGATAAAGTATTCAAGTTTCTTCTGTTTAGATATGTCAGAAACTGATGTGGACAATCATTCTAAACATTCTAAATTGCTTATCAAGCTACAATTCCAACGGAAATATCTGATATTACATTATAAAAGAAGTTTTTTTTAAATTTATATGGGTAAAATGCATTCATATAAGTGTTTAAAGCATTAAGCTTTTAAAAGAAGCTGTGTGCAAAATGTATTTTGGATTGTCTTCAACAGAAAAATGGTTGGAAATGAATCATTCTGTATCTGAGTGCAAAAGGAGCTAAAAGGGCATCATCTCCACTCCTCCCAACTTACTTGTCGTAATAACCCTGACCAATGGTAAATAGAAAGATCATCTAAAAATATGAGCTTAAAAAACAAACTCACTTATTTACTTTCTTTGTTTCCACTTACCATATGAAAAATAAGAATAATTAATAACTTTTACCTAAATATTTAAAATTAATTTGTAATCATGTTAAGAATCTATAAGGAACATAAATTATTTGTGCATGTTGTATTGTGTGTTGGTTAAATTATTTACAAAGTCATTGTAAGTAATTTTAAAACATCAGTGAAACATTCTGTTTTTTTCCCTTCAATAGAAAGGGAAAGTAGAAAACCTTGTTTTTAATGGAGTTTTTGTCAAAACTCTCCTTGGAGATCAAGGATATCATACATAATCCCCTAAAAGTATTCAACTTTGCCCAAATATGTATTACTGTCAGATAATTTTTGCTTATTTTCACATTTCTGTTCTTCTATTTTTTATTTAATAAGATTTTTGCTATTTAAATATTTCTTGTAATATAATTATCCTAAATAAGTAATTATACTCAATTTCTTACATGTTGTTAGAGATTCTTTACAATTAAATGATTCTATACCCTAATTAGCAATAACCATTAAGCAAAAAAAGAAAAATCACATGTAAAAAGAAATGATTATAATTTATTAGGCATAATGTGATATTACAAAATAAAATAGAGACTGAAAGCTTTTGGACACTATGCTGTAAAACAGTCACATATGACTTACAGATAAATTTTTGAAATTAGAATAATAGAAATCTTAGACTAAATTCTATTTTTATACACATTTTTATATTTAGAGATGATAATAATGTTTTAAATAATATTCCAACTTCAATTTGTGAACTTCAAATACTCTTTTAGGTTAATTTGAGTTTAATTTATGGATTAGATAATTCATTTAAATTCAGTGGAGTATAAAAAGGGGCCACACAAAAAAAACAACAAATGAAATCTACTGTCACTCTATGTCCACATTCACTACACTTACTTATGCTGCCAGGAGTTTGATTGTCCCTGGTTTAATTTTGATGACTTGAGCAGTAGGTATTATTATCCCCATTTTGAACCCAAGGAACCTGAAGCCTCAAGGTCACCCTAAAGGAAACTTGTGCACCTGGGATTCACACCCAGACCTCCTGAACTAACACCTGCTTTTAACCACTGAAGTCTACAATGGCATACCAACACATTGCACAGAGTAAACATTCCCTTCTCCATACATTAAATTCTTTTTATTAATAACCAGAAAATGGATTAGTAATAATGGTCAGAAAAGAAATAGTAAAAACATTTCCTTTATTGAACTTTGTACATTATAGTATTTATATATATATATGATTACACATAATAAAATAATAGTAAAAATTCAAAATAAGGAAATAAATGTTATAATAAAGGAAAGGTGTAGGAGTAATCTTTTAATTATATGAGTGCAATTTTTAAAATATGAAGAAACAACTTTTACTGAAATGTAGACTCTATTTCAGCTTTTAAAACTCTACAGAAATAAAAAATTCCAAGTATCCACACAGGATGGCCTGACTGAAATAAGTCAAGATCTCTTTATCTGTCTTACAATCACTGTTCTATTATGTTAATACTGTTTAAAAGAAGGAATGCATAGTACCTTGAGATTGAGGAAAAGAACTAAAGTAAGCTGGAATGATTCCAAATCATTAAAAAACTTACTCTAAAAATGATTCTTTGCTTAATTCTAGTGGGTCAAGGGCAAAAAAATAAAGTAAAAATAAAATTGCACTGGTGAATTGGCATGGGAGTGTATGTGAAAACATTAAAAAATTAATTGCATATTTCAACATGATTTGTATTGATTATAAACTTTTCGTAATTCTGAAAACAATCCTTTTGCATCAAAGGAATTAAATATAATGTGTCATCTTTAATTCAGATTTTTTTTTCCTTTTGATTTATTACATAAAAAACTGAAAAAATAGAATTACTCCACTCAGTTCAATGAGATCCTGGCCACTCTGTGACCCATCAGCCAGTCTGATGCCCCCACTTTCATCTCCTAAAATTATGCTCTCCCCAATGTTGCTGATGTTGTTTATCTAGACTCTCTATCCCATTTTCTTAGCTAGTGTCTACTCTTCTTCGAAGACTCAGCAAAGAGAAGCTATCACTAAGTAGTCATTACCTTACAACTTATTGGATTAAGGGTTGCTCATATATGCCTTCATAGAATCCAGTGCTTTTTGGTTTTATAAGTTATTATATTATTTTGAAAATTTAATTTAAATATCTTTTCCTCCACTACTTGAGATTATTTATTTGTGCATCCGTGTGTATCCTACTTTTCTGGCATTTAATAAATGTTTGTGCAATTCAAAATTTTAAAATGTAGAATTAAAAAAAAAAAAAAAAAACCCAGCTTCACTGGTGGTATAGAGGGTAAAGCGTCTGCCTGCAATGCAGGAGACCTGGGTTTGATCCCCAGGTCGGGAAGATCCCCTGGAGAAAGAAATGACAGCCCACTCCAGTACTCTAGCCTGGAAAATTCCACGGACGGAGAAGTCTGCTAGGCTACAGTCTATGGGATCGCAAAGATTAGCACACAACTGAGGAACTTCACACACACACACACACACAAATGAAAATGCTGAGGCACTGTTTTCACTATTTTCAGGTAATTACAATACCTTGCAATCATTTTCAATTGTCAGGTGCAAAAAAAAGATGTGTCAGCATGGCCTTCTTTTTTCATTTTTTTGTTTTGCATTACAAACAATATTATTAAGCAGTTATCAATCATATCTGACATAGCTTCTTTAAATTGAATTCCCACAAGTTGCTTAAAAAGAATAACAAAAAAGAGGATATTTAGCTCAGTTCACTCAAGATTGATGGCCCCATGTCCTTAAGGAGGCAATGCAGAATGCTAACAATCAAAGAAAAAAGCTGCCTGTTCTCTGCCCAACCTCTGAGGAAAGACACCTTCTGGTCACCGGATACTTTTACTGGTATTTACAATGACCTACTCTGTGTCTATATTAGGCCCTGCGGCACAGGTTCTGCCCCTTGGAGCTTCTTCCTGAGTACCTCCTTCTGATAACCTCATACATAGAAGCACACAAGTCACTATTTTCTAAATGTCTTAATTCTAATTGACCACCTCTTCTCCTCTTCACTTTCCTCATTACATCCTCAATTCAGGCCCTTACCATATCCTATTTAATGTCCCTGGGCATAAACAGGGGCAACTGTACTCCATTCTCCATACCTTTATGACAGTGATTTATCTAAAATGGTAACCTGATCATATACCGTTCCCTATATGACAGTTTTGCTGTAGAACTGAGCAGAAGGGCTACATGAATAACTTGTTATTTTTGTCTTTTCCCCTAACTACTTCCCTGGCATTTCATTTCTAAAGTTTATCTAATTCTCTGCCCACCACCACCACAACTGTTATAAAGAAAAATATTCATGGACACATTTTCATTTTCTAATATGAACTCTAGATCATTAAACCATAATGATGTTTTATTAACACCCATTAAACAACAGCAACTGTTTCATGATTTTTAGTCTTGATCTGTTAGTCAGTCTCTAGAAAAATGATGTGGAAGCACTAAAAGCCACACTACAATCAGAGTATTAAGAATTTAAGCACACACAAAAACATTCTTAAAACAGAGATATAAAATAATTTAATTGCAGAAGGTAAAACCTTGGATATACCAAGCAACCATGTAGATCTGGTCTAAGGAAAAAAGAAGGGATTTAAAACAACAACAACAATAACAACAACAACTTAGAAACTTGACTTCAGTTTCACTGAGAGATTAGAAGTCAGGTTAATATCCACTTATTCAACAAATATTTCTTGAGTGCTAGTAATGTATAAATAAAAGTTCTTGGCACTGAGAATACAACAGTCCCTCAACTCAAAAATCTCACAGGCTAGTGGAGGAGACACCATAGCAATATACACTTATGACCTTGTATGGTAAATTCAGCAGTTAAGATTAGTCCTTGATGTTTGTTTATGCTAATCCTTCCTCGCAATGCCTTCTCTTTTCCCCTCTATGTGTATGACATATACTCCTTAGCTGACAGAAAATACGTCTCATCTCCTCCTTAAACCCTCTCTGAATTCTCATCTCTCAACCCCCCTTATTTTTAACTTAATTGAGGGCCCAGGTTGATATCAATACCTGCACCACCCATTCTGCTATGCACATATTGCCATTGTTTCTTATCTAAAGATAATCCTTGATGGCAGGCACTCACACTGGGGACATGGGTATAAAAACCACAGGCACAGTTCCAGGTCTCATGGATCTGGCAGGCTAGCATTGAAGACAGTCATTAAACACCAAATTAAAGTAAATGAAATGAGTACTATGACCCCAGGGTATGACATGATAACATGAAATTACAGCAATAATTTTGTATAACAGTATGAAAACAATATAAGGAAGGCTTCACACAGTGCCTCCTACATGGATTTTTTTTTTTCAAGAAATTGTGGTTAATCACCAAAAACTGTAGGAAATCTAACTTAAATCACATTGAATTTTAACTAATATGTATAGACAATCAGCAATTTAAAATGTTTAAAATCAAAATCTCCAAAACATCAAACTTATTTACAAACATGGAGCAAATTCTTCTAGAATAAGTTATTAGAGACCTTTCCTCTTTTTCATAAAGATGTTAAAGTTTAGAAATTATTAGTGATTTGTCAGTAAACAGCATTCACTGAGAAATCACTATTCTGTGGGCTTTATAGAAATATAACAAATTAGAGTTCAGATTACAGTTTCATACTTCAGCAACAATCGAAAATAGGGAAAAAAGTGTCTAGTTCCCTTAAGTAGGTTAAAACAATACAAATTAAACAATCTAATTCTAGGCAGTACCCATATATTTCTAGCCAAAAAAAAATATTACTCATTTTGGAAACTGAGACCAGTGCCTTTATTTATGCATTTATAAAAATTCCCTAACATTTTTTTTCATAAAATCTTCTTACAAATACATGTCTCACATGTCTGGGGTAGGAAGGGAAACAAACATAAGTTTACTGAATGGGGGAAACCCAATATTTTATTCCCCTCCCATTACTCTCTTCCCTAAACAAATCCAAGAATCAGCTATAAAATGATTCAATGAAGGAGTGATAAAAGCCAGAATAAACAGGAAAAAGAGAAAGCTGTTATCAACAACCCCTGTTGCCTCTCTCTATAACTCTTCCTAAGTCAGACACATTATCCTGGGAAAAGCTATTATTCCATGATTAGTAGTAGTAGCAGTAAAGTCGCTAAGTCGTGTCCAACTCTTGCAACCCCATGAACTGTAGCCTACCAGGCTCTTCTGTCCATGGGATTCTCCAGGCAAGGATACTGGAGTGGGTTGCCATTTACTTCTCCAGAGGATCTTCCCAGCCCAGAAATCGAACCCAGGTCTCCTGCATTGCAGGCAGATTCTTTACCGACTGAGCTATTAAATCCACACATTTATATAATCAATTTATTAATCATTATCTATGTTTGGTACTCAGGATCAAGATAAAACATGCAGGAATCCTCAGCTTGCTGATAACTTGTTGCAACTTCAACCAATATTCTTTAATTACTACTGAGTGAGATTAGTTTTTAAGTAAAAAAAAATCATATATATTTTTATGTTCGAAATACGGCATTTGCTATCTGTGTATGAACTTAGAGTATTTATGAAACAGACAATATATATCATAGAAGACACAGTAAGGTATTCATACAAATAATCTGATAAATAACCCTATGCCAAGCATTAATAAGTTTCAGAATTTCAACTGATGGTAATTGCCGATTTTAGCTTATACTCAGTTCACTAGTCTAGAAACTGATGGTACAGATAACACAGAATCTACATTACCCTGTCCCAAATGTACTAAAGAGAGATAGTTCGACAGAAAGGAAAAGAGATTTAATTTAGTTGTTAGCTGTGTATGTGTAAGAGTATGTGAGTGTATGTGCGTGTTTACTTCCACTGTGGTACTTAGATGGGGATTCTAGATGAGGACGAGATCAATTTTTATTTCTGTGGATTATAACCAACCTAGACAGCATATTGAAAAGCAGAGACATTACCTTGTCAACAAGGGTTGGTCTAGTCAAGGCTATGGTTTCTTCAGCGGTCATGTATGGATGTGAGAGTTGGACTATAAACAAAGCTGAGCACTGAAGAATTGATGCTTTTGAACTGTGGTGTTGGAGAAGACTCTTGAGAGTCCGTTGGACTGCAAGGAGATCCAAACAGTCCATCCTAAAGGAGATCAGTCCTGGGTGTTCATTGGTGGGACTGATGTTGAAGCTGAAAGTCCAATACTTTGGCCACCTGATGCGAAGAGCTGACTCATTTGAAAAGACCCTGATGCTGGGAAAGATTGGGGGCAGGAGGAGAAGGGGACGACAGAGGATGAGATGGTTGGATGGCATCACCGACTCAATGGACCTGGGTTTGGGTGAACTCCGGGAGCTGGTGATACACTGGGAGGCCTCTCATGCTGTGTTTCATGGGGTCGCAAAGAGTTGGACGTAACTGAACTGAACTGAACTGAATGTCTGTGCAACTGCCTAAGTTCTACCAGCCCCAAGATCAAACTCTGAAGATAATTAAAATATTATTGTCATCAAGCCAGACCCTACCCTCACAGATACTATGGTTAATAAACTTTAACAGAATATAGACCATGGAATGGCAGTTGGAAGAGATACAAAACTGAAAGAAGGCCATATTACCTCTGGATAAGAGACACATGATGTCTCCTTTTAGTTTTTAATTTAGTTTTTAATTTAAGAATAATTCCCTGAAAGGACAGTTTCTTACTATATATTTATTTCATACATAAACCATACAGTAGTGCACTTAAATGTTGTGGATTGTTAGTAATGATTTAGAGAAAAGGACAGTAAGAAAAATGAATGGTGACAGGTATGGTGTGTGCCTACCATTTAATTTCTTTAGAGAGGCAGAGTTTGAACAGGAGAGAAATGAGAGATGATTTCTGTAGACTGCACTACTCAATAACTATGTGAAGGCCATCTTGAGCTGTGAAACCTACTATCTCTACAAGGTGAACGTTTTTTGAGCTGACTGGCATGCTGCGATTCATGGGGTCGCAAAGAGTCGGACACGACTGAGCGACTGAACTGAACTGAACTGAACTGATGCTTGTTGCACTCTCATGACTCTCACTGTTTTATATCTACTTGTTACTTTGCGGAGATTGGTTGGTTATGTACAAGCATTCATGAATTACTACACACTGAGTAAATAGGAAAAGGAGTAGGTCAAGGCTGTATACTGTCACCCTGCTTATTTAACTTGTATGCAGAGTACATCATGAGAAATGCTGGGCTGGATGAAACACAAGCTGGAATCAAGATTGCCGGGAGAAATATAAATAACCTCAGATATGCAGATGACACCACCCTTATGGCAGAAAGTGAAGAACAACTAAAGAGCTTCTTGAAAAAAGTGAAAGCAGAGAGTGAAAAGGTTGGCTTAAGGCTCAACATTCAGAAAACTAAGATCATGGTATCCGGTCTCATCACTTCATGGCAAATAGATGGGCAAACAGTGGAAACAGTGGCTGACTTTATTTTTCTGGGCTCTGCTTCTGTTAGGTCCATACCATTTCTGTCCTTTATTGAGCCCATTTTTGCATGAACTTTTCCCTTGGTATCTCTAATTTTCTTGACGAGATCTCTAGTCTTTCCCATTTTGTTGTTTTCCTCTATTTCTTTACATTGATCACTGAGGAAGGCTTTCTTATCTCTCTCTGCTATTCTTTGGAATTCTGCATTCAAATGGGTACATCTCTCCTTTTCTTCTTTGCTTTTCACTTCCCTTCTTTTCACAGCTATTTGTAAGGCCTCCTCAGACAGCCATTTTGCTTTTTTGCATTTCTTTTTCTTGATGATTGTCTTTATTCCTGTCTCCTGTTCAATGTCACAAACTTCTGTCCATAGTTCATCAGGTTCTCTGTCTATCAGATCTAGTCCTTTAAATCTATTTCTCACTTACACAGAGAGTAGGGATAACCACTAGACCAAGACTAAGGACAGTCACATGTTAATAAATATTTCCTATCACACAAGAGTTAGAAAAATATACCTATTGCATTTTGTAAACCCTTTACTGTATACTCAAGATTTTAGAAAAGTGTTTACACACTGGAGGTCAAAACTCTGAGCTTATAATATCAATTTATTAGGTCAGAACAAACATTATGTTTTTAATGAATTAGAACCATATTGAACAGGGTAGAATAGAATAGAAAAAAAAGAATTGAATGGATCAGAGATTTTGGGGGGAAATAAAGGGAAACGGTATGAGTTGGGTTGAGAAGCAAAAAGTTCTTAATGTGAAAGTGTTGTTAGTTGCTCAGTCGTATCTGACTCTGTGTGACCTCATGGACTGTAGTCCGCCAAGCTCCTATGTCCATGGAAATCTCCAAGAATACTGGAGTGGGTAGCCATTCCCTTCCCCAGGGGACCTTTCCCACGCAGGGACTGAACCCGGGTCTCCTGGACTGCAGGCAGATTCTTTACCATCTGAGCCACCAGGGAAGAATGTGAATCTCAGTCAAATAAGTTGAAAGTTTGTGATGATATAGGTGTTAACCTATTAATTTCTACATAAAGCCAAAAATTAACATTGAAAAATATTTACTTTAATGCTCTGTTAAATTAGTAATTGAGATCTAATCACATTTTGGTATGAGTTACAGGGACAGAAAACTGTGTCCTCGATTAAATTCTTATTCCAGAAGTACAGGCTGGAGAGTTTAAACAAAAGTTTGTGTAAGAACAGTGCTATCACTGCTTACTTAGAAATAAATTTAGACAGTAAGCTCATATTCCAAGAAGACAAAATAACTCAGCATTGCAGACAGTTAAGTCCCAAGGGCAGAAATGACCTACAGCAGGGAAAGAATGAAGAATGTTCCTTTTAATGTTTTTACCAGCTGTGTGGACCAGAATATACATTCTTGTAGGCAGAGAAGTCTAGGAATATATTTGTCACCTTAAAAAAAGGTACCCAAATAATGATCATAATTTTATGCTCTACAAATGATGCAGAAGTACTTTTTACTCAAGTTAATTAACTTTTGGATTTAGTGAGTTAAAAAGAAGGTAGTAAACTACTTATTTCAGTAGTTAATTCTTAGTGTTCAAATCATTTATTTCTTGCATTTATTGTATGAATATTTTGGTAATTTTACAGAAAAAAACTGAAAGTGTTAGCCTCTAAAGAGTTTACTTGCAAATTCCCATTAATGTGTGCATATGAGCTAGTAGCTATTTTGTCTCTTAAATAGGGTATAGGTGATAAAGCGACCAGGAAACTGGACAGTCTTTCAAATATTCTAACTCCAGACCACCCCCATTTGTCAACAGAATAAACTTAGAGTTCTTTATCTGTGTCTAAGCATATGATGTATTCAAGCATATGCAGATGACACCATCCTTATGGCAGAAAAGTGCCTCTTGATGAAAGTGAGAGAGGGGAGTGAAAACGTTGGCTTAAAACTTAACATTCAAAAAATGAAGGTCACGGCATCTGGTCCCATCACTTCAAACAATGGAAACAGTGAGAGACTTTATTTTTTTGGGCTCCAAAATCACTGCAGATGGTGACTGCAGTCATGAAATTAAAAGATGCTTGTTGCTTGGAATAAAAGCTATGACCAACCTAGATAGCATATTAAAAAGCAGAGGTTTTGCCAACAGGGTCGTCTAGTCAAAGCTATAGTTTTTCCAGTAGTCATGTATGTATGAGAGAGTTGGACCATAAAGAATGCTGAATGCAGAAGAATTGATGCTTTTCAACTGTGGTGTTGGAGAAGACTCTTGAGCCCCTAGGGACTGCAATGAGCTTCAACCAGTCCATCCTAAAGGAGATCAGTCCTGAATATTCATTGGAGGGACTGATGCTGAAGCTGAAATTCCAATACCTTGGCTACCTGATGTGAAGAACTGACTTATTTGAAAAGACCCTAAAGCTGGGAAAGATTGAAGGCAGGAGGAGAAGAGGCCGACAGAGGATGAGATGGTTGGATGGCAACACCGACTCAACGGACATGGGTTTGGGTAAGCTCCGGGAATTGGTGATCGACAGGGATCCCTGGCATGCCGCAGTCCATGGGGTCGCAAAGAGTCGGACACAACTGAGAGACTGAACTGAACTGGAGCATTCTTGAGAGGCTGTTAAAGGCACTGTGAAGTGGTAGCTATGAATAAAGTCTAATAGACTTGAGTTACAATCCCAACACCAAGGTTCACTAACAAAACAATTTGGGGCAAAGTAATAAAATAAGCCTATTTCATTTCACTGCTTCAAAGATTAAATGAGATAATAATATAAACTCTGAGCATCATGCCTGAGAAACAATCAGCATGCCTGACATATGATCAGCACGATTGCATTTATTTTTATGTAATTTGTGTGGCAGACTTGGGATTTGGTACCAGGTTGGTTGTTCTGTTATGGGAAACGGATACTGAAACCACCCACCCTGTCCAGACACCATAGTAACCCTCTGAGTGAGTTACTTTACAAATGGAGATCCCAGTAAGGAACATGGAACTAACAAGCCACCACCAACCAGAAGAATTTGGGAAAGGTCAAAGGATGCCAGGTATCCTATTGCCTCCCAGAATCCTCCTCACTGGAATTCTTCTTGGCTATGCAATGAGTACACCAGCAGGAAGGATCCTGAATCAGAATGATTGACCAGACACAACCTGGAAACTAATCCCATCACCATAAACTCTGAGACTGTGAGCCAATTGGCAGAGCAGTTCTCCTGGGCTCCCTTACCCTCCTGTTTTCTGCCTGGGCTCCCCTTCCCAGTAAAGTCTGTTGCTTTGTAGCACGTGCGTCTCCTTGGACAATTCATTTCTGAGTATTACACAAGAGCCCACTTTTGGGCCCTGGAAGAAATGCCCCTTCTTGCAACAGTTTGGCTTATAAATTCAGCTTTCAACCCACTCTACTAATTTAGAATCATCATCGTCATTGTTGTAGATAAATTTGTAAGCATATTCCTTTTATTCTCCACCTCCAAATGACTAGAACCATTGTTTTCTCTCTTTTATGGGATCTTTAGTATTTAAAATCTATGCCACATAATACTGTCTAAAATGCTATATAGTTACTAGTACTATGTATATTTTTATACTGGGCTTTCTCGTCCCTGAAATGAAATCTTTTACTTCTCAAAAGAGAGAAATATTACCACTTGACTCCTCTAGCAGATGTAAATTTACTGTGAAGTTAAAGAAGCTCCTGCCTTGTACAGGCTCCTTCAGAAACCCTGGAAGAGGACCATCAATGTGTTTACAACAATATATTGTTTGACAAAATTTGTGAAAGCCACATGTTATTTTCCTTAAAGAATTTTCTTCCAAGTAGATTGGCTTTAGGCCACATAGAACCTGTATCTGTTACCACCACTGGACATGAACTCAAAGAGAGAATTCATGTATTTGTAAATTTGCCTCCAGCTTGAAAATCTTTGATATTCTAAATTTTTTTGAAACAAATTCAGTGACTAGTTCACCAGAGTAGGTTTTCAGTTCACAGTACATCTTGACTGAGTGCATAATTTCAGCAAAGACAAAAGGGTAGCTGGTCTTAGAGTTGGCAATAAAAATAATGTTTAGATTTTGGATGGGGAAGTGAAACCAGAGATATTGGGGACTGTCAGCTTTGGGGAGATATTTTTAAAATAAACATAAATTTGATCCAAGAAAAATAATGTATGGAAAGGTGATGAACAGACAATTATTTGTCTTAAAAAATAGGGAGTATTTTTAGGGGGTGGGAGAGAGAGAACTGAATCCTCAAACATGCCAATAAAAGTAATAGTAATAATAACAATAAAATGATATCAACAATAAGCAGGGTGCTAAATGCTTTATAAAAAATTGTCTCTAAACAACTGTCAGGCAGGTATTAATATTCCTGTTTCATATTTAAGCTAATTGATACTTAAATAATTGCACATGATCATACAGCTATTCAAAGATAAGCCAGGGCTTCCCTGGTGGCTCAGGGGTAAAGAATCTGCCTGCCAGTGCAGAAGACACGGTTCGATCCCTGATCCAGGAAGATCCCACAGGCCGTGAAGCAGCTAAGCCTTTGCACCGCCACTGCTGAGCCTGTGCTGTAGAACCTGAGACGACAACTACTGAAGACCTGGAGACCGTGTGCCCTGGTGCCTATGCTCCACAATAAGAGAAGTCACTGCAGTGAGAAGCCCATTGACAGCAACTAGAGAAAAGCCCACACAGCAACCAAGGTCCAGAATAGACAAAAATAAATCAATAAATAAAAATTTTCAAAAAAGAGCCAGTACTAGAACCTAGCCCATTTGACTGTTAACCGTTGCACCTATTGCATGTATGGGGTATGTCAAAACTGAGAGTCTCGGCTTTTAAAAGTAGGAAAGTCATTAGAAAATTTGTTTAGTCATCATGAGCTTATTCCTAAGACTAAATTTCTTAGGTGTATTTTAGTGAAATAAGATCTAGGTTCCGGAAACCAATAAACTCTGGGTGTATGACACAATAACTTAAAATATTTTGTATTAAGTAAAAATTTTTCACAGCAGTTAGTAGAGTGCTTACTAGGACAAAACAATAGATGTGACATATTTTTTAACTTGACTGCTTTTCAAGATAGCTTTAAAAATGATCTCTGATTTACCTCTCATCTTAGAATTGTGTCTGCTATGCTATACTGATTGATGCTATGCACTAAAAACAATGTGAATTTTTTTCTATATATCTTTTCATTGTGTTTCAATATTAATTAGTGGATATACTTTTCCGGCCCCTCTCAAACACTCTAAAATGATTTTTATAAATTATTTCTTGGGTATTTATAAGCATGATGCATTTCCTATAGATATGAAATGAAGACAACCATTTTTATTCAATTAACTTAAAAATCATTTGTGCCAATGTCCTGAGTGCATATGCTCAGTCGAATCCCACTCTTTGTGACTACATGGACTGTAGCCTGCCAGGTTCCTCTGTCCATGGAAATTTCCAGACAAGAATATTGGAGTGGGTTGCTATTTCCTACTCCAGAGGATCTTTCTGACCTAGGGATCGAACCCATGTCTCTTGTGTCTCCTGCATGGGCAGGCAGGTTCTTTATCACTGAGCCACTTGGGAAGCCCCAGTGCCCTGAGTACAGAAGGATAAACGTGACACAGATAATCCCTCAGATGGTTCCCAATCTAGTGCAATTATTGTCAAATAGAGTGTACATGGGAAGCAGCTTGGATGCTTTTAAATTTGTGGAGAAATGGTCTCCAGAGGGGTGCTGTCCCAAGTGGCTCAGTGGTAAAGAATCCACCTGACAATGCAGGAGACACAGGAGACCTAGTTTGATCCGTAGGGAAGAACGCCTGGAGGAGGAAATGACAATCTACTCCAGTATTTTTGTCTGGGAAATCACATGGACAGAGGAGCGTGACTGGCTACGACAGTCTATGGGGTTGCAAAGAGTTGGACACAACTGAGCACACACGCACGCAGTTCCCAGAGAACCTTAGTTATAACATTGAAATTGAGGCTAAAGAATCTATCTACATTTTTAAGAAGTACTCCAGTGCTTATTATGTGGTTTGTTCTTACCTTGAGAAATTGATCTAATAAAAAAGACAGATATGTATACTACTTATTGCAATATAAAATACACTAAAATAAGCATAGTAAAAGTTATAATGTAAGAAAAGAATAATTCTTTTCTGCATCTTTTTTGGATAAAAGAAATCACTGTTACAGTCATTCTTCATTCACAAAGAGAATTCTGACAAAGACACAAGCTTTAATAAAAAAGTTCCCTTCTTTTATCCACATATAAAATTATTTATAATTTGATATATATATTATATATATAATATATCCCACACTGCTGACTAAAATAAACTAATCCAATCTACAGACATAACTTGCTGCTACGTTATATTTTATTGTGTATACATAGGGACATTTTCCACCAACCTGCCTTCTTATTTAGTAATATTTGTTCTTTCTAGGTTCTATCTGAATGTTTTATGCTAGTATATTAGGAGCCTGGCATACTGCAGTCCACGGGGTCAAAAGGAGTTGGACATAACTGGGCGACTGAACAACAACAACGATAGGAGCCTACCAAAACTCTGGCATTTTAAACATATAACTGGAAATGAAATCAGTAAATCAATAAAGTCAAATGTGTTACCAATCCACACAAAACAGAGACATAAGGCATTTGAATGAAAGTGAAAGCCATTGTGAGTAACCAACTGTGGATGCCCAGTGGGAAATACTCATGGTTTTGTGTCTAGTCTTTATCCAATGTGGACTTTACACTTGGCTGAAAGACAGGCTCTTATTTTAGCACAGCTAGAGGCAGATTAAGTTAGGTTGGCTACATCATGATGAAATTCACTGGATTTATATAAGCTTTATTACCTGAACCAAAAGGGGAATGAAGAGTTACATCATCATTAGAATGTTAAAAAGGCATAGCTTTTGGAGTAAAATCAATAGTTGAAATCAATTGACACATCAGTAGATTAATTATCTGAAACATTTTCCATGTATTTCTGTCAATTATCATTTCCAACCAGCAAACAAATTATGCTCTATTTCACTCATTTTAAATGTATCAAAAAGGGAAAATAAATTGTAATTCATTGTACACTTATTTAAAGAATAGTTTCTCTGTAATTTGAATATGTTCTTTCAGCAGAATAGATTGCAAACACCTCAGATTAGGAGTTATATCTCCCCATAGCCTTTGGCATGGTGAGGTGTGTGTGTGCTCAGTCATGTCCAACTCTTTGCAGCCCCATGGACTGTAGTCTGCCAGGCTCTTCTGTCCATGGAATTTTTCAAGCAACAATCCTGGAGTGGGGCACCATGTCCTACTTCAGGGGATCCCAAAGATTGAACCCATGTCTCTTACATCTCCTGCATTGGCAAGTGTGTTTCTGCCATTAGCGTTACCTGGGAAGCCCCAGCATGATGAGGGGTTCATTGTTACTTATGTTCACTGAACTGATGAATAAAACAATTACTTAATACAAAAATAAATATGTCGATAAGATGCAGACATGCAGTAAGACCTTATTTGTTTTTTCTCTTTGGAGCTTGTTTTTGATCTATATATCCATACAGATCTGAACTAAATGAAAAATATAATTTGGATATGGAAAGCTTTTCTTGTATGACAGAAGATACTCTTTTTTGGTTAGATTGCACTATTTTTTATAAGAGTCAAGTTTGTGGCTTTCCAGTATTTTTACTAAGTTTATTTCTTACAAATATGTCAAAATCTTCATAAATAGAGTAGCATCATTAAGAGAGGAAAAAACCATAAAAATGTAAGAGGGGTTCTCTAGCATCTAAGAAGATACTTTTCATTACTCAAGACTTCAGTAATGTCTCCCTCCTGTATGATTCAAGGTTCATTCAACATACCACTTACCACTTGAGGATATATTTTCATTTAGTTTTCCATTTGCTGTGTCTCATCTAACCTCATATGCTATCAATTCATCAAAGGCAGAGACTAAACTTTTTCTTAAAAAGAACTCAATATTGTCCATGTTCTCAATCACTGAGATTGTGTAAAGTCTTTATATCATCTATTAATAACTTCTCCAGCTATGCCCAAACAATTACTGGGACAGAAGAGTTATCTCTGATATGCTTCTTGAATTTTACCATTTTCCTTCCATTCACACTGAAAGTTGCCATAGCATTTATAGTGACAAAAAACAGAAATATAAGTAAAAACTGACTCATTTAAATTTAAGAGCCTGAGACCAACCGTTGCCATTTTAAGAAGTGACACTGAGAAAACAGCTGATCGAGAGACGGAATTTCTTTGAGATAGGTTTTGATTTCTGATTAAAAGCTGTGATTACAAAATATCTGTTGACTTTTATAGTTTTTCTATCTTTTCTGGTGATTACTTTGCAAAGTTGTTACAAACTCTTTTACAATAGAGAAGGTGCTAAATATTTGTTACATATGTGAAAATTCTCCTTTTTACTTTTGATTACTCATTTACTTACAGTATTTTAAAATTATTTATAAAAATTGAAAAATATCTTTGAGAATCTGTAGGAATAGAAATACCTTACATAACCTAAAATTTTAATTCAATAAACAAACAATTATGGAAATTCTAATTATCAAACTATAATCAACTTCATATGGTACTAACATTTGACAGAGAGCAGACCATTTAGATTTCTGCTGGAGTCACTAAAGTGGCATTCTGTTGAGTTCACTGCATACTTTTCTACTTAAGTGACTAAATTAATCTCATTGATATAACATACTGTAATGAATTTTGAGAATGGTGTGACCAAGATTTCTTTTTAAAAAAGTCTTTAACTCTGATCTTGGATTTTCTCTTTGAAATCTGAAGTAATTGGGTATCAGTTCAGGTTGGTTCTGCCGCTCAGTCGTATCCGACTCTGTGACGCCATGGACTGCAGCACCCCAAGCCTCCCGGTCCATCACCAACTCCTGGAGTTTACTCAAACTCATGTCCACTGAGTCGATGATGCAACCTAACTATCTCATCCTCTGTCATCCCGTTTTCATCTTGTCTTCAATCTTTCCAAGCATTAGGGTCTTTTCCAAGGAGTCAGTTCTTCGCATCAGGTGGCCAAAGTATTGGAGTTTCAACTTCAATATCAGTCCTTCCAATGAATATTCAGAATCATTTCCTTTAGGATGGACTGGTTGGATCTCCTTACAGTCCAAGGGCCTCTCAAGAGTCTTCTCCAACACCACAGTTCAAAAGCATCAATTCTTTGGTGCTCAGCTTTATTTATAGTCCAACTATCACATCCATACATGACTACTGGAAAAACCATAGCCTTGACTAGATGGACCTTTGTTGGCAAAGTAATGTCTCTGCTTTTTCATATGCTGTCTAGGTTGGTCATAACTTTCCTTCCAAGGAGTAAGCACCTTTTAATTTCATGGCTGCAGTCACAATCTACACTGATTTTGGAGCCCAAAAAAATAAAGTCAGTCACTGTTTTCCAGTCTATTTGTCATGAAGTGATGGGACCAGATGCCATGATCTTACTTTTCTGAATGATGAGCTTTAAGCCAACGTTTTCACTCTCCTCTTTCACTTTCATCAGGAGGCTCTTCAGTTCTTTGCTTTCTGCCTTAAGGATGGTGTCATCTGCATATCTGAGGTTATTGATATTTCTCCTGGTGATCTTGATTCCAGCTTGTTCTTCATCCAGCCCACGTTTCTCATGATGTACTCTGCATATAAGTTAAATAAGCAGGGTGACAATATATAGCCTTGACGTACTCCTTTTCCTATTTGGAACCAATCTGTTGTTCCACGTCCAGTTGTAATTGTTGCTTCCTGACCTGCATATAGGTTTCTTAGGAGGCAGGCCAGGTGGTCTGTTATTTCTATCTCTTTCAAGATTTTCCACAGTTTCTTGTGATCCACATAATCAAAGGCTTTGGCATAGTCAATAAAGCAGAAGTAGATGTTTTCTGGAACTCTCTTGCTTTTTTGATGATCCAACAGATGTTGGCAATTTGATCTCTGGTTCCTCTGCCTTTTCTAAAACCAGCTTGAACATCTGGAAGTTCACAGTTCATTTGAAATGTTTACAATTCTTTAAATATTCACCTTGCAGAGAGGCGAACAAGACGTCAGAGGAATAGGTGGATGTGCAGTATATCTCTCTCCAGGGATACATCAGGAACACACCTTCAGACACAGAAGTGCATGCAGAACACCAGCTTAGAGTGGACAGGGGTACCTGACCAGTGGAAAAAAATATATACCCAAGCAAAACTAGGTAAGATGGAGAAACTAGGGGGAAAAACATGAGTGTTAGTAGGACTGAACCTGCCCTCGGAAGGTGAGGGAACTGAAGCAGGAGTCCGATCTCCACAGCGGGGCAACTGTCTGATTCAGAGGAGAAACATTTAAGGCTGGGAGTGAAACAGATTATCTGTTACAGCCTGAATGGAATAAGGATCAGACAGTCTTTGCTGTAGCCATTCATATGCTGGGCAGGAATGCATGGCTCCTGGAAGGGGCAGCAGCTGGGAGCTGGAGTTTAGGGATTGTGGAGCAATCCCGGTGAGAGGGCTGCTGTTGACTGCAGAGAGGTGGATGGAGGGGATGTGAAGGAGGAGATTGTGGTGGGAAATACCTGTGGAGGAAAGCCAGGTAGCCATGGAAGCAAGGCGTACTGCTGAGTCATGCACAGGGGGTGGAGCGATCATCATAGCCTCTCTCTCTCTACATGCAGCATTGGAAGCTGAACAATAGAGAGGCTGGCCTATCAAAGGCCTGACCCACTGAATTACAGAGTAGAACCCCACCGCGAGTGCCCCTTTAAGTGCCTGATGCACCCATCTACAGAGTAGGACCCCAGTCAGGGGAGCCCGTCTATGTGCCTGACTTAGCTTCGGGTCTGTCCAGCTCTTTGTGACCCTGTAGACTGTGGCCTGCCAGTCTTCTCTGTCAGAGAGGGGTTTCTCCAGGCAAGAATACTGAAGTGTATTGGCCAATATTGGTTGCCATACTCTTCTAGAGCACTATATTTCCTATTGCCCTAGCCACCAACCCTGCTGAGTACCTGGTGCTGCCAGAGCCCCTGTGACCCAAGCAGCTGCACCACCTCCACACTGGCCCTCACAGGGGCAAACCCAAGTCCTCCAGGGCAGCCTCAGGAGCTAAACTCCAGTGGACAACTCACATGTAGAGGTGGAAATGAAACCACAATTGAAACCCAGCGGGCAGTGTGGCTAAGGAAGAAGACCCAAAACCTTCCCACCAATTGTGCAAGCTGCAGATTAAATCCACATGATCAACTAAGCAGACTCTGTGTCTATGGAATATATAAAAGGCCATTGAGAGCGCCCACAAAAGAAAACACATTAGCTCTGATAGCTGTGGACATTGGAGGCAAAAACACACAGGAGTAGGACCAGACTAGAATCTGGGCGGGTTCAGAGATCAGTACAGCAGGTTCAGAGATCAGTACAGTGTTGGAGGGCATCATCCTAGGGTGGTAAGGTGGACTGTGATTCCCAGCGTGGGAAAGGACTCTCACAGCTGTGACTCAATGTTTATTATTCTTATTTTTTGACTTGTTCTGTAGATTCTTTTGGATATTTTTCTTCTTTTTTCCATTTCCCCCCCTCTGTTGTAGTTATCGATTTTATTGGCACTAAGAAATCCAATTAAGCTTCTTAATTTTTTTTCCCCTTATTTTTCCATAAATTTTTTATTGTCATAAACCTCTGCCTCTAGGTTGGGCTTTTGCAATTCTGTGGAGTTTCCCTCTTTTTTTTTTTTCTTTTCTTTTTTTAATTTTAATTTTTTAAACCTATTATTCTTTTTCCTACATTTATTCCTTTGCTTTTTCTACTGTTTTTTTCACCTTGCAACTAATCTTTAACATATATAAATCTTCTTTATCTATTGCTAATTAACTTTGCATATCTATTCTTTCTTTCTTTTCTTTCTCTCCTTTCCTCTCAACATATTTGTTACTTTTATTTTCATTGCTTTATTCCTCAATTGACACCTTGCTTTAGCTTTGTTTCCCAGTTTGTGCTTTAATTAATTTTGTTCTGGTAGATATAATTTTTGGTTTCCTTTGTTCACTGGGTCAGTCTGTTGTACTGTTTTGATTTTGCTTATGGGTGTATATGTATAGGTGTATATTCAGTTACACTTTCTATTGTTGTTATAAACCTCCACCTCTAAATTGGGCTTTTGCAGTTCTGTGGAGTTTTCTTTTTTTTCCCACCTTTTTTCTTTCTTCTTCTTCTTTTTTCTCTTTTCTCTTTTTTATAATTTTAGTTCTTAATTTTTTTAACTTATATTTTTTCTACATTTATTCCTTCGTTTGTCTTTCCTACTGTTCTTTTCCCCTTGCAGTTAACCTTTAATGTACATATATCTTCTTCATCTATCTCTATTTAACTTTGCAAATCTATTCTTTCTTTCCTTTCCTCTCAACATATTTGTTAGTTTTGTTTTCATTGCTTTATTCCCTACTTGGCACCTTGCTTTGTTTTGTAATCCAGTTTCTGCTTATGTTAATTTTGTTCTTAACTGGCAAATATAATTTTTTATTTCCTTTGTTAACAGGATCAATTTACTGTACTTTATTTGTTGGACTGTGTTCACTTTGCTCATGAGTGTGTATGCATATGTGTATATTCCATTATTTTAATAATTATTTGCCTGATTTTGTAACTAATTTTGTACAAAACTAACTTTGAAACAAAATTCTCCAAGCCAGGTTTCAACAATACGTGAACCATGAACTTCCAGATGTTCAGGCTGGTTTTAGAAAAGGCAGAGGGACAAGAGATCAAATTGCCAACATCTGCTGGATCATCAAAAAAGCAAGAATTCCAGAAAAACATCTATTTCTGCTTTATTGTATGCCAAAGCCTTTGACTATGTGGATCACAATAAACTGTGAAAAATTCTGAAAGAGATGGGAATACCAGACCACCTGACCTGTTTCTTGAGAAATCAGTATGCAGGTCAGAAAGCAATAGCTAGAACTGGACACAGAACAACAGACTGGTTCCAAATAGGAAAAGGGGTACATCAAGGCTATATATTGTCACCCTGCTTATTTAACTTATATGCAGAGTACATCATGAGAAACGATGGGCTGGATGAAGAACAAGCTGGAATCAAGATCACCAGGAGAAATATCAATAACCTCAGATATGCAGATGACACCACCCTTATAGCAGAAACTGAAGACGAACTGAAGGGCCTCTTGATGAAAGTGAAAGAGGAGAGTGAAAACGTTGGCTTAAAGCTCATCATTCAGAAAAGTAAGATCATGGCATCTGGTCCCATCACTTCATGACAAATAGACTGGAAAACAGTGACTGACTTTATTTTTTTGGGCTCCAAAATCAGTGTAGATTGTGACTGCAGCCATGAAATTAAAAGGTGCTTACTCCTTGGAAGGAAAGTTATGACCAACCTAGACAGCATATGAAAAAGCAGAGACATTACTTTGCCAACAAAGGTCCATCTAGTCAAGGCTATGGTTTTTCCAGTAGTCATGTATGGATGTGATAGTTGGACTATAAATAAAGCTGAGCACCAAAGAATTGATGCTTTTGAACTGTGGTGTTGGAGAAGACTCTTGAGAGGCCCTTGGACTGCAAGGAGATCCAACCAGTCCATCCTAAAGATCATTCCTGGGTGTTCACTGGAAGGACTGATGCTGAAGCTGAAACTCCAATACTCTGGTCACCTAATGTGGAGAGCTGACTCATTTGAAAAGACCCTGATGCTGGGAAAGATTGAAGGCGGGAGGAGAAGGGGACAACAGAGGATGAGATGGTTGGATGGCATCACCGACTCAATGGACATGACTTTGAGTAAACTCTGGGAGTTGATGATGGACAGGCAGGCCTGGCATGTTGCAGTCCATGCAGTTGCAAAGAGTCATACAGGACTGAGCCACTGAGCTGAACTGAACTGATTTTGTAATGGCATTTGTCTGGGGTTCATCTTTGGTTTCTAGTTTTTCAATATGTGTTTTACTGTCCCTTAATGCCATAACAACCACTTGTGGAATCATTAGTTCCTGACCAGAGATCAAACTCTTAACCTTTGAAGTGGGAGCACTGACTCCAAGACCCTAGACTACCAGAGAACTAACCTTAGAGGGTATCAAATAGTGAGAACTCATACACAGGAAACCACTTGAATACCAGACCAGTATCACCCAACCACCAGTAGCTACCTGTGCAGAACGCCTCATCTAAACAATAAACAAAACAAAAATACAAACCCAATCATCAGCAGACAGGATTACCACCTCCCTCAGCCATGCCCATCAGAGGAAAAACAAACAAACAAAAACTCAGCACAAATCTCACCCTATATGAAGCTCACACAAACCACTGGAGCAACCTTAGGAGGGTAGAAACCAAAAGGAAGAAAGAATTCAACCTTCCTCAAGGAAACAATTCAACTTTTTGAAGCCTGGAAAACGAGATCTCAAACACAATAACTTAAAAGAAAAAAAAAAAAAATAAAGGGTGGAGAAATACTGCACAAATTTATGAACAAACTAGAAACACAGAAGTCCAAATAAATGAAGAGGAAATAGGAAAATTACCTGAAAAAGAATTCAGAATATTGATAGTGAAGATAATCAAAAACCTTGAAAACAAAATGGAGAAAATCAAGAATCAATTGACAAAGACCTAGAAGAATTAAAGAATAAGCATACAGAGACAAACAACACAGTTATTGAAATTAAAAATACTCTAGAAGGAATCAGTATCAGAATATCCAAAGCAAAAGAATGAATCAGTGAGCTGGAAGACATATGGTGGAAATAACTTCTGAAGAGCAGAATAAAGTAAAAAGAATGAAAAGAGCTGAGTACAGTCTCAGAGACTTCTGGGACCTTATCAAATGCACCAACATTCAAATTATAGGGGTCTCAGAAGAATTAAGAGGAAAAGAAATGGTACGAGAAAATTTTTGAAGAGATTATAGCTGAAAATTTCCCCTCTATGGAAAAGGAAATAGCCAATCAAGTCCAAGAGGCACAAACAGTCCCATACAGGATACCCCAAGGATAAACACAGCAAGACACATACTAATCAAACTAACAAAGACCAAGCACAAAGAAAGAATATTAAAAGCAGAAGGGAGACGCAACAAGTAACATACAAGGGAAACCACATACACTTAACAGCTTATCTTTCAGCAGAAACTCTGCAGGCCGGAAGGGAATGGCAGAATATATTTAAAGTACTGAAAGGGAAAAATTCACAAACAAGCTTAATGTACCTAGAAAGGATCATTCAAAATTGATGAAGAAATAAAAAGCTTTTCAGACAAGCAAAAGTTAAGAGAATTCAGTACCACCATAACAGCTTTACAACAAATGTTAAATAGACTTATACAGTCAAGAAATACAATAGAAGAAAAAATATCTACAAAATCAACCCCCAACAATTAGAAAATGACAACAGGAATATATATATCAATAATTACTCTAAATGTAAATGGATTAAATGATCCAACCAAAAGACACAGACTGGCTGAATGGATACAAAAACAAGACCCATATATATGCTGTCTACAAGAAACCCACTTCAGACCTCAAGACACATACAGACAGAAAGTGAGAGGATGGAAAAATACATTCCATGCAAATGTGAAGCAAAAGCAAGCTGGAGTAGCAATCCTTTTATCAGACAAAATAGACCTTAAAATAAAGAATATTACAAGAGATAAGGAAGGGTACTACATAATGATCAAGGGATCAATCCAAGAGGAAGACATAACAATTGTAAATATCTATGCACCCAATATAGGAGCACCTCAATGCATAAGACAGACACTAACAGACATAAAAGGAGAAATTGACAGTAATGCAATAATAGTAAGAAACTTTAACATCCCACTCACACCAATGGACAGATCATCAAAACAGAAAATTAATAAGCAAACACAAGTCTAATTTGATATTTTAGATGAGATGGATCTCATTGATATCTTCAGGACATTCCATCCAAATTCAAAAGAACACAACTTCTACTCAAGTGCACATGGAACATTCTCTAGGATAGACCACATCTTGGGTCAGAAATCAAACCCCTATAAATTTAAGAAAATTGAAATTGTATCAAGCATCTTTGGCCACAATGCTATAAGACTAGATATCAATTACAACAAAACAAAACACTGTAAGAAACACAAAACTTGGAGATTAAACAACACATTTCTAAATAGCCAACAGGTTACTGAAGAAATCAAAAGCAAAATCAAAAAAATTCTAGAAATCAGTGACAATGAAAACACAACAACTGAAAGCCTATGGGATGCAGCAAAAGCAGTTCTAAGAGGGAAGTTTATAGCTATACAATCCTACCTCAGGAAACAAGAAAAATATCAAATAGACAACCTAACTTTACACCTAAAGATACTGGGAAAAGATGAAGAAAAAAAAAATTAGTAGAAGGAAAGAAACCACAAAGATTGGAGCAGAAATGAATGAAAAAGAATGAAAGAAACAATAGTAAATATTAATAAAATTAAAAGCTGGTTCTTTGAGAAGATAAGGAAAACTGACAAACCCTTAGCCAGACCCATCAAGAAAAAAAGAGAGAAGAATCAAATCAACAAATTAGAAATAAAAAAGGAAAGGGTACAAGAGACAATGCAGAAATATGAAGGATTATAAGAAATAATTATGAACAACTACATGGAAATAAAACAGCAACCTGGAAGAAATGGACAGATTCTTAGAAAAGTTCCATCTTCCAAGACTGAACCAGAAAGAAATAGAAATTATGAAAAACCTGATTACAAGCACTGAAATTGAAGCTGTGATCAAAAATCTCCCCAAAATCAAAAGCTCAGGACCAGATGGTTTCACTGGAGAATTCTATCAAACATTTAGAGAAGAGCTAATGCCTATCCTTCTAAAACTCTTTCAAAAAATTGCAGAGGAAGGAACACTTCCAAACTTATTCTACGAGGCCACCATCACTCTGATACCAAAACCAGACAAAGACAACACACAAAAAAGAAAACTACAGGCCAATATCACTGATGAACATAGATGAAAAAAATCCTCAACAAAATTTTAGCAAACAGAATTCAGCAACACATCAAAAAGCTCATACACCATGATCAAGTTGGGTTTATTACAGGGATGCAAGGATTATTCAATATAAGCAAATCAATCAATGTGAAACACCATATTAACAAATTGAAAGATAAAAACCATATGATCATCTCAATAGATGCAGAAAAAGCCTTTGACAAAATTCAACACCTATTTATGATTAAAACACTTCATGCCCATTAAAATGGGCATAGAAGGAACCTACCTCAACATAGTAAAGGCCATACATGATAAGTCTACAGCAAATATCATTCTCAGTGGTGAAAACCTGAAAGCATTCCCCCTAAGATAAGGAAGAGCAAGGGGGTCCTATTTCACCACTACTATTCAACATAGTTCTGGTAGTCCTGCTACAACAATCAGAAAAGAAAAAGAAAGAAAAGGAATCCCGATTAGAAAAGAAGAAGTAAAGCTCTCACTGTCTGCAGATGACATGACACTGTACATAGAAAACACTAAAGATAGTATCCAAAAATTACTAGAGCTGAGCACTGAATTTAGCAAAGTTGTGGGATACAAAATCAATACACAGAAATCACTTGAATTTCTATATACTAACAATTAAAAATCAGAAAGAGCAATTAAGGAATCAATCCCATTCACTATAGCAACAAACATAATATCCAGGAATAAACTTACCTAAGGAGATGAAAGAACCATACACAGAAAATTATAAGACATTAATGAAAGAAATCAAAGATGACATAAACAGATGGAGAAGATATTCCATGTTCCTCGGTAGGAAGAATCAATGTTGTCAAAATGACTACACTAACAAATGCAATCTACAGATTTAATGCAAGCCCTATCAAATTACCAATGGCATTTTTCACAGAACTAGAACAAAAAAATTCACAATTCATATGGAAGCACAAAAGACCCTAAATAGCCAAAGCAGTCTTGAGAAAGAAGAATGGAGCTGGAGGAATCAAGCTTCTTGACTTCAGATTATACTACAAAGCTGCAGTCATCAAGACAGTATGGTACTGGCACAGAAACAGGAAAATAGACCAATGGTACAAGACAGAAAGCCTAGAAATAAACCCATGCACCTATGGATACCCTATTTTTGACAAAGGAGGCAATAATTTACAATGGGGCAAAGACAACCTCTGCAATAAATGGTGCTGGGAAAACTGGACAGCTACATGTAAAAGAATGAAATTAGAACACTTCCTAACACCACATGGAAAGATAAACTAAAAATGGATTAAAGACCTAAATGTAAGACCAGAAACTATAAAACACTTAGAGGAAAACATAGGTAGAGCACTCGATGACATAAATCAAAGCAAGATCCTCTACGATCCACTACCTAGAGTAATGAAAATAAAAACAAATGTAAACAAATAGGACCTGATTAAACTTAAAAGCTTTTTCACAGCAAAGGAAACTATAAGCAAGATGAAAAGTCAACCCTCAAATGGGAGAAAATAATAGCAAATGAAACAACCAACAAAGGATTAATTTCCAAAACATACAAGCAGCTCATACAACTCAATACCATAAAGACAAACAACCCAATCAAAAAGGGGGAAAAGGACCTAAACAGACATTTCTCCAAAGAAAACATACAGATGGCAAACAGACATGAAAAGATGCTCAACATCACTCATTATTAGAGAAATGCAAATCAAAACTACAATGAGATATCACCTCATACCAGTCAGAATGCCCCTCATTAAAAAGTTTACAAGCAATAAATGCTGGAGAGGGCTTGGAGAAAAGGGAACACTTTTACACTGTTGGTGGGAATGTAAACTGATACAGCCACTCTGGAAGACAGTATGGAGATTCCTTAAAAAACTAGAATAAAACCACCATATGACCTAGCAATCCACTCCTAGGCACGTACTCTGAGGAAACCAAAATTGAAAGAGACACATGTATCCCATTGTTCATTGTAGCACGACTTACAAGAGCTAGAACATGGAAGCAATCTAGATGTCCATCGATAGATGAATGGATAAAGAAATTGTGGTATATATACACAATGGAATATTACTTAGCCATAAAAAGGAACACATTTGAGGCAGTTCTAATGAGGTGGATGAATCTAGAACCTATTATACAGAGAGAAGTGAGTCAGAAAGAGAAAGATAAATACCATTTTCTAACACATATATATGGAATCTAGAAAAAAGGTACTGAAGAATTTATTGACAGGGCAGCAATGGAGAAACAGACAGAGAAAAGACCTATGGACATGGGGAGAGGGGAGGAGAAGGTGAGATGTATGGGAAGAGTAACACGGAAATATACATTACTGTATGTAAAATAGCAACCCCACGTCCAAGGAGCAAGGTTGCGCGGGCGCAGGAGGGCCGAGAGGAGCTACACCACGTTCAAGGTCAGGAGGGGCGGCCATGAGGAGACACCCCTCCTCCAAGGTAAGAGAAACCTAAGTAATATGCTTGGTGTTGTGAGAGGTCATCAGAGGGCAGACACACTGAAACCATAATCACAGAAAACTAGCCAATCTGATCACACGGACCACAACCTTGTCTAATTCAATGAAACTAAGCCATGCCATGTGGGGCCACCCAAGATGGACGGGTCATGGTGGGGAGGTCTGACAGAATGTGGTCCAATGGAGAAGGGAATGGCAAACCACTTCAGAATTCTTGCCTTAAGAACCCCATGAACAGTATGAAAAGGCAAAATGATAGGATGCTGAAAGAAGAACTCCCCAGGTCGGTAGGTACCCAATAGGCTACTGGAGATCAGTGGAGAAATAACTCCAGAAATGCCAGGAGCCGTTATGGGAAGTCCCGCCCATGACGAGGTCATGAAGAAAATACCAGGCAGGCAAGGCCGTCTGGGATCCCATCCATGACGAGGTCACGAGGAAAAAACCTGACAGGCAAGGCCGTCTAGGATAAGGGACCCTCCAGGTTCGCCTTGGCCTCTACCCCACCCTGTACCCTCCCCACTTTTTCTGCTGTTGTTCTTGTTTGCCCTGCTGCAGATTCTTGTGTTGCCTGCCGAGAGCTCTCCTGCTCCTCTTTCACTGAATAAAGACCAACTTAAAAGCTAATTAATAAATCTCCTGGATGCTGGTACCCTAAGAAGGGGCCAGGGATGAAGGAAATGCTTCAATTCAAACCCTTTTGCTGGCATTCTGGCTTGTTTGATAAATGTGTGCTCTCATTGCAAAAAATGCTCGTTTGTCCTAAGCATCCTAAGCACACTACTCTAACAAAAGAAACTATTAAGCATAGGCGCCTTCACGGGGTGAGAAAAGCTCCACAAATATGATAGCCACAAATGTGCCTAATAGAAAATACTTTAGATAGAGATTAGCTGGCAACTTCTTGCAGGTAGTTAACTTTTAGACTAAGAGCCTGTTTTGTGCCATATCTGCTTTTTCTGCAGTCCTTCCCATTTCTGTTCTGTAAAAATGTAATCCTATCTAGTTCCCATAGAGATGACGCTTATTAGAAAGAAAATAGATTAATTATAAGAAAAACAGGGTCCGCGACTGAAGTTGCTTAAGTCACACCAAGTGAAAGCCATAAAATGTTAGCAGGCCTGAAGGCCAAATGCTAAGAAAGACTCTTGTGAACGAAAAAGTATGTGGGTGACATCCTATTTCTGTTGAAAGTCAAGTTGCTGTAATGTTTTGAGATGACCTGTGTGTAAGCAATACGCACTGCCCCCAAAAAGATGTTGTTAAGGGTATAAAGGGGCCGTGCAAAAATAAACTTCAGACTTAGCCCCCGAGCTTTGCCTCTCTCTCTCTCATTTGCCGACGCCATTCATCCTGAGGGTTCCCCTGGATCCTGCTGGGGCTGGACCCCGGCACAGAAAGAAAGAAGGGATGGAGTCAAAGCAAAAACAATACCCAGTTGTGGATGTGACTGGTGATAGAAGAAAGGTCCGATGCTATAAAGAGCAATATTGCATAGGGACTAGGAATGTTAGGTCCATGAATCAAGGCAAATTGGAAGTGGTCAAACAAGAGATGGCAAGTGTGAACGTCGACATTCTAGGAATCAGTGAACTAAAATAAACTGGAATGGGTAAATTTAACTCAGATGACCAATATATCTACTACTGTGGGCAGGAATCCCTGAGAAGAAATGGAGTAGCCATCATGGTCAACAAAAGAGTCCAAAATGCAGTATGTGAATGCAATCTCAAAAATGACAGAATGATCTCTGTCCGTTTCCAAGGCAAACCATTCAATATCACAGTAATCCAAGCCTATGCCCCAACCAGTAATGCTGAAGAAGCTGAAGTTGACAGTTCTATGAAGACTGACAAGACCTTCTAGAACTTACACCCAAAAAAAAGATGTCCTTTTCATTATAGGGGACTGGAATGAAACACTAGGAAGTCAAGAAACACCTGGAGTAACAGGCAAATTCCGTCTTGGAGTACGGAATGAAGCAGGGCAAAGGCTAATAGAGTTTTGCCAAGAGAATACACTGGTCATAGCAAACACCCTCTTCTAACAACACAAGAGAAGACTCTACACATGGACATCGCCAGATGGTCAACATTGAAATCCGACTGATTATATTCTTTGCAGCCAAAGATGGAGAAGCTGTATATAGTCAGCAAAAACAAGACCAGGAGCTGACTGTGGCTCAGATAATGAACTCACTATTGCCAAATTCAGACTTAAATTGAAGAAAGTAGGGAAAACCACTAGACCATTCAGGTATGACCTAAATCAAATCTCTAATGACTATACAGTGGAAGTAAGAAATAGATTTAAGGGACTAGATCTGATAGACAGAGTGCCTGATGAACTATGGACAGAGATTCCTGACATTTTACAGGAGACAGGGATCAAGATCATCCCCATGGAAAAGAAATGCAAAAAAGCAAAACAGTGTCTGAGGAGGCCTTACAAATAGCTGTGAAAAGAAGAGAAGCCAAAAGCAAAGGAGAAAAGGAAAAATATTCCCATTTGAAATCAGAGTTCCAAAGGATAGCAAGGAGAGATAAGAAAGCCTTCCTCAGAGATCAGTGCAAAGAAATAGAGGAAAACAACAGAATGGAAAAGACTAGAGATCTCTTCAAGAAAATTAGAGATACCAAGGGAACATTTCATACCAAGATGGGCTCGATAAAGGACAGAAATGGTATGGACCTAACAGAAGCAGAAGATATTAAGAAGAGGTGGCAAGAACACACAGAGAACTATACAAAAAAGATCTTCACGACCCAGATAATCACAATGGTATGATCACTCACCTAGAGCCAGACATCCTGGAATGTGAAGTCAAGTGGGACTTAGGAAGCATCACTATGAACAAAGCTAGTGGAGGTGATGGAATTCCAGTTGAGCTATTTCAAATCCTGAAAGATGATGCTGTGAAAGTGCTACACTCAATATGCCAGCAAATTTGGAAAACTCAGCAGTGGCCACAGGACTGGAAAAGGTCAGTTTTCATTCCAGTCCCAAAGAAAGGCAATGCCAAAGAATGCTCAAACTACCACACAATTACACTCATCTCACATGCTAGCAAATTAATGCTCAAAATTCTCCAAGCCATGCTTCAGCAATATGTGAACTGTGAACTTCCAGATGTTCAAGCTGGTTTTAGAAAAGGCAGATGAACCAAAGATAATTGCCAACATCTGTTGAATCATGGTAAAATCAAGAGAGTTCCAGAAAAACATATATTTCTGCTTTATTGACTATGCCAAGCCTTTGACTGTGTGGATTAACAATAAACTTTGGAAAATTCTGAAAGAGATGGGAATACCAGACCACCTGACCTGCCTCTTGAGAAACCTATACTCAGGTCAAGAAGCAACAGTTAGAACTGGACATGGAACAACAGACTGGTTCCAAATAGGAAAAGGAGTACGTGAAGGCTGTATATTGTCACTCTGCTTATTTAAGTTATATGCAGAGTACATCATGAGAAACGCTGGGCTGGAAGAAGCACAAGCTGGAATCAAGATTGCCGGGAGAAATATCAATAACCTCAGATATGCAGATGACACCACCCTTATGGCAGAAAGTGAAGAGGAACTCAAAAGCCTCTTGATGAAACTGAAAGAGGAGAATGAAAAAGTTGGCTTAAAGCTCAACATTCAGAACACTAAGATCATGGCATCTGGTCCCATCACTTCATGGGAAATATATGGGGAAACAGTGGAAACAGTGTCAGACTTATTTTTTGGGGCTCCAAAATCACTGCTAGATGGTGATTGCAGCCATGAAATTAAAAGGCGCTTACTCCTTGGAAGGAAAGTTATGACCAACCTAGATAGCATATTAAAAAGCAGAGACATTACTTTTTCAACAAAGGTCCGTCTAATCAAGTAGTCATGTATGGATGTGAGAGTTGAACTGTGAAGCAAGGTGAGCACCGAAGAATTGATGGTTTTGAACTGTGGTGTTGGAGAAGACTCTTGAGAGTTGCTTGGACTGCAAGGAGATCCAACCAGTCCATCAGGAAATCAGTCCTGAGTGTTCACTGGAAGGACTGATGCTGAAGCTGAAACTCCAATACTTTGGCCACCTCATGGGAAGAGTTGACTCACTGGAAAAGATCTGATGCTGGGAGGGATTGGGGGCAGGAGGAGAAGGGGACGACAGAGAATGTGATTGCTGGATGGCATCACCAACTCGATGGAAATGAGTGAGTAAACTCTGGGATTTGGTGATGGATAGGGAGGCCTGGCATGCTGCGACTCATGGGGTCACAAAGAGTCAGACATGACTAAGCAAATGAACAGACTGAACTGATGTAAAATAGAGAGCTAATGGGAATTTGTTGTATGGCTCAGGAAACTCAAACAGGGGTACTGTATCATCCTAGAGGGGTGGGTCGGGAGGGAGATGGGAAGGCGTTTCAAAAGGGAGGCGATATATGTATACCTATGGCTGATTCATGCTAAGGTTTAACAGAAAGAACAAAATTCTGTAAAGCAATTATCCTTTGATAAAAAATTAATTAAAAAAATATTCTTACACAATATGGCTTCCAGAAATTTTACCACCCTTTTCCAGTTTCTCTTAAGGAAAATATGTTGCTTTTTTTTAGCAATTCTATTAAGTAAAGTTCCTGGCCTAAGCCACCATTTTTTGGTTGTTAAAATTTATGCTTATCTGAGCACAGGAAGATATTATCTACCATTCAAATCCCAGGTCAATATTCCCCATGTTTCCGCCTTCCATTAGTTACAATGCAGTACCTTTCACATGGTGCTTACTACTTTCTGTCATTTATATGTATGATATATTTTATCTATCTATATTGAATATCTCCTTAAGTACATTTAATCAGCATTTGTTCAAAGGGGGAAAAAAACTAATCATTTTACATGATGTAATTAATTCATAAGCATCTGAGTCTGAAAGCTTAGCTTTAAATAAAATCTTAATGACTCGGCTTTTAGAAATCTTTCACTCAAAAGCTTCTTATGAAATCACGTAAATGCTAATCTGTTTTAACCATATTTCTTCCTGGTTATTACTATTATAGAGGAAAGCCAATGCATATTTATCTTTCATTCAATTTTATTATCTTTTAAATGCTTCTTTCAGTTTCTCTGAATTTTCTAATGTGCAATTGTATCATTTGCAAGTAATGATATATTCCATTTTATGTTCAATATTCATACACTTGTCTCATACCTTAGGACATTTCTAAAATAAGACAAAATAATAACGCTTGAAGGTATCTTCATTTTGTTCTCAAGTTCTCACAGGAATGTTTCTGTATTTACCAATTAGTAATATACTCTTACCTGGCTAAGAATGTATCAATATTTGATAAAGTGAGAATAGATGTAAATTTTTAAACACGTCTATTGTTCTTTTTAAATTCCAAATTATTTCCAAATTTAAAAGGAGAAAAATCTTCAGGAAACTGAAATAAGAAGGTATGTGGATTAGAAATCCTGATACTGCAGAGGTTCTAAAATAATGTTTTATTTTTGAATATGTTTGTTTCATATCACTTGTTCCTAAGAGTACATGAAGCCCTTTTAAATTACGGAACATAGTTTTTTCAAACATGTGGGAAAAGATAGACTTGATTATTTTTATTATGTCACAATAAAAATAATCATAACTACATTCTACATTTTCTACATCTGGGCACTAGTTTATAATTATTTTACATGGAAAATCCCCCTGATAATGCTATTAAAATTATTAACTTCATCTTACAGATGACAAATCTGAAGCCTGGAGAGGGAAAGAAACTCATCCAATATTATATTTCTATTAAGACTGAAAGCTATATTTAAGAATTAGGCTGTTTGCAAATTTAAGAACCACACTTTCAAAGGTTAATGTGATTTTTGAAAATGAAATTTAAGACTGATTGCAACTTATTACCTTGTAATTAATATACAGAATGGTACATATCACAAATAATTTGCATCTCCAGAATGAGGAAGCTTTAATAACTTCATTTCTGGAAGGAACAACTGATACAAAAAAAAAAATAACCTGTGGAAGTTGAGACAGTTGTAGAAAACCAAATATAAGCTCCTTCTGTACTTTTGCTGATGAAAGCACAATGATTTTAAAATATCAACCTAATAGAAATTGATAGAGTATAGTCTTACATACTGAGAAACATCCAAACATAAGTGGAATGTGATGCCCAGTATGCTTGGTAGAAAATAACATTCAAAGAACAATTACTTGTTGGTCAAGCAATGTGAGTATATAACCTATAGCAAAGCAGCATGTTTTAGGTTATAATAGTTTGAAAATATAACTCATTATTATCATTGAGTTATTGTATAAAATGATTCTGTACTAAAAACTAATCTTTAGATTTTAGTTTTCAAAAACTTTCCAATCAGAGAAAGAATATTGGCTTGCTAAAATTAGTATTTTGGCCTACTTAGCATATATATTTCCCTATGTAAATTTCTTTTTTTAAAGGTCATCTGATTTATAAATCCTAGTGGTTGAAATGCTTGAGTCTCTAGGGACACGTTCATATCTTGGTTTGGAAGCAGCAAAGCTAGGGACTGAACGTTGTGAGTTCGTTTGGGCATGAGAAATCCATGAGGCTCTTGCTGACGGTGTTTTTCTCCTGGACATTTTAATTGTAAGAAGTGCTTTTGAAGCTGTGGGTTACTCGCCTATAGTTTCTATCTAAGTGACATAAGCTTTGTTTCAAAACAGCAACTTAGTTGAATGATCTAGGCAATTTCTTATACTTCTTGGTGTGATTCTAAATTGGATAAATCTTTCTAGAAAGCAATTTAGAAATATGTACCATCAGGAACTTTGAAAAAGTTCATGCTCGCTGACCTAGTGATTCCTCTGCTGGAAATCTAGTCTAGAAACTCATCAGAAATGCAGCCAAAGATTGATACATTAACATGTTTATTCTGATAATATTTGTAAAGGAAAAACCCTGATGCTGGGAAAGATTGAAGGCAGGTGGAGAAGGGGACGACAGAGGATGAGGTGGTTGGATGACATCACAGACTCAATGGACATGAGTATAAACTCCGGGAGTTGGTGATGGACAGGGAGGCCTGGCATGCAGCAGTCCATGGGGTCGCAGAGTCAGACATGACTGAGCGACTGAACTGAACCAAACTGAACTGAAAGGGAAAACAGGTGGGAGAAACCATCTGAATAACCAGCCTTATAGAAACGAACAGACTCTGGTACAAAAATTATGCAACTATTAAAAATCATGATGATGAAGAATATTTACCTGCATAAGTACCTAAAATATAACTGGCTAAAACATCAGATAGAATGTGATATATATTATTTGTTTACTATTTCATTAAAACTCACGTAAAATACTAGAAAAAAAAAAGCCTACATTTTCCCAATATTTTCTCTGGATGGTGGAGTCATGGATGGTTTAAAACAAACTCTTTTTATTTTCTATTTTTTTTCTAGAATTCATGTGAAATGTTAAAATTAAGCCAAAAATATTTCTTTTAAAAGTTTTATTAGAAGCATTATTAAAAGCTTTAGAAAGCATTCAATATGATTTTAAAGTAAAACTATTCTTTAAAGCATACTCTTTTAAGCTTGATTGATTATATGGCCCTTAATATAGTTGGTAAACTAAATCAACAATTATTTAAAATATATACTTTTAAAATATTTTTAAATTTAGATTTTAATAGTGTTTCTGTTTTACTGGATATATTCATTATTTAGACACATATTTTTAACAAAGCTTGGGATCATTTATTACCTCAGTTAGATACTAATTTTCTCCATGGCATCTGCTCATTTGGCTTATATTTCTGCTATAGAACCAGTGACTGAAATCCTCCCTGGCTGTGATTTATGATCTGTTTACATACAATCTGCCAGGCCGCACTGCCATGAAGTCCGCAAGATTCTTAGGTAAAAGGAAAGTCAGGTTGTATAGCTTATCCTCGACTTCCTTACATTATGCTGTTTAAATCTTAGCAAACTACAAAATTGATCTTGGATATAAAAAAATCAGAATGGGTATAAAATAAAACCAGATCTGGGTTTTTGAAAAATATTTTACGCTTCAGTGCTGGATTCAAATTTTTAATGTGTTGTTGGAAAGCAAATTTAAAACATGTACATCATACCAACACATTCTTAGTTTCCTGAAGATATGAGGATCTTTAATGGAAGAATAAAAGAGCTGACGTGAGAAAACAGTTATGTTTAAAGTATGCTTTATATCATTTCTCAAAATGTATATGGTTTAAAAAATTAAGAGTAGACAAAAATGAAACCATATTTTCTATATGAGTAAAATTTTGTGATTAAATTTCTTTATAATTTCTTAAACAAGGAATTGACTACATAATCTAATATACATAACTTTCTTGCAAAATATTTGATGGAAAGGCTATTTTACTGTTTTAAGACACTTACAATGGCAGCTTTACCTCTAAGAGGATGTTTTTAGTATTTTCAGTTAGCAGTGGACTGTCTGGTAATTATATGTACATATGTCACTTGTTTAAACAGTTCATTTTTTTTCTTTAATTACTGGCTTGAGAGCTCAAACAACTAACCCATGCACATGTAACATCATCTATGTTATGCCAGGACATGGTTGCTCTAGGCACATCATCATATAAATTAACAAATCAATTCACTTGAGTAAACGTGGGCATTCAACCAACTAAAATCAGATATATGTCTTTACTTACTGTGACATTATTTGTAAATAAGTAACATTTACTGTACAGAAAATATGCAACATAAATCAATCATAGTAAATTATTTTTCATATTTCACTTTTCAATGAATACCATTTTGCTACTTTCACCACTTCAACATAAATTATAAAAAAATTACTTCCTGAAATGTATTGTAGAATTCTATTACCTGGTTTCTAAACTATGACCTACCAAATACAGTGACTAGAAACATATATATATATATATATGTGTGTGTGTGAATATATATATACACACACATATGCAGCTAAGAAAAAAATACTAGCCTAAGAGAGGTGATGCTATTGCAAATTAACTGAGCATTTTATACATGTTATGTAATATGCTAAATGCTCTACATAAGTAAATCTCAGCAGATTCCTGATTCTCACTAGAAAACCATTGGGCTGGGATAGTTATTTCCTCTGAGGAAGAAACCTGAGTAAGAAACTTGATCAATATAACCAGCAAGTCAATGGCAGAACTGGGATGAAATGTACCTCTACTAACCTAGAGTGGGCAGGGGAAGCAGAAGACAATAAATAAACAGGCCAAGACATAATCAAAGTATAAAGAAAATCACAGTGAAAGATGTCCCTAGAAATATTTTTTCAAGGTCCTCCTTTTCAGAGAGGAGGAAACTGAGATCCAGAGATATTAAATGAGTTATCCAACTTCACATAATTTGTTAAATGATTGTCTAAGGGCTAAGACTTGTCTTTTGGTCTCTAAAAAGATATTAAACCTACTTAAATCTAAGATATAAAAGAATAAGTAACATATAATAACATCAGTCACTCAGTTCAGAAGCTCAGCTGTGTCTGACTCTCTGCAACCCTATGGACTGCAGTGTGCCTGTGTTCTCTGTCCATCACCAACTTGTGGAGTTTACTCAAACTCATGTTCATTGAGTCGGTGACGCCATCCAAAAATCTCATCCTTTGTTGTTCTTCTCTCCTCCTGCCTTCAATCTTTCCCAGCATCAGGGCCTTTTCCAATGAATCAGTTCTTCGCATCAGGTGACCAAAGTACTGGATTTTCAGCTTCAGCATCAGTCCTTCCAATGAATATTCAGTACTGATTTCCTTTAGGATTGACTGGTTGGATCTCCTTACAGTCCAAGGGACTCTCAAGAGTCTTCTCCAACACCACAGTTCAAAACCATCAATTCTTTGGTGTTCAGCTTTCTTTATAATCCAGCTCTCACATCCATACATGACTACTGGAAAAACCATAGCTTTGACTAGACAGACCTTTGTTGGTAAAGTAATGTCTCTGCTTTTTAATATGCTGTCTAGGTTGGTCATAACTTTTCTCCCAGGAGCGACTTTTAATTTCATGGCTGCAATCACCATCTGCAGTGATTTTGGGGCCAAAAAAATAAAGTCTGTCACTATTTCCATTGTTTCTCCATCTATTTGCCATGAAGTGATGGGACCGGATGCCATGATCTTAGTTTTCTGAATGTAAGCCAACTTTTTCACTCTCCTCTTTCACTATCATCAAGAGGCTATTAAGTTGTTCTTCACTTTCTGCCATAAGGGTGGTGTCATCTGCATATCTGAGGTTATTGATCTTTCTCCTGGCAATCTTGATTCTAACTTGTGCTTCATACAACCCGGCATTTCACATGATTTACTCTGTATGTTAAGTTAAATTAAGCAGGGTGAAAATATACAGCTTTGATGAACTCCTTTTCCAATCTGGAACCAGTCTATTTATCTATGTCCATTGCTAACTGTTGATTCTTGACCTGCATACAGATTTCTCAAGAGGCAGGTAAGGTGGTCTGGTATTCCCATCTCTTGAATTTATGGTGATCCACACGGTTAAAGGCTTTGGAGCAGTCAATAAAGCAGAAGTAGATGGGTTTCTGGAACTCTCTTGCTTTTTCTATGATCCAGTGGAAGTTGGCAATATGAGCTCTGGTTCCTCTGCCTTTTCTAAAACCAGCTTGAACATCTGGAAGTTCACGGTTCACATATTGTTGAAACCTGGCTTGCAGAATTTTGAGCATTAATTTGCTAGCATGTGAGATGACTGCATTTGCGCAGTAGTTTCAACATTCTTTGGCATTGCCTTACTTTGGGATTGGAATGAAAACTGACCTTTTCCAGCCCTTGGCCACTGCTGAGTTTTCCAAATTTGCTGGCATATTGAGTGTAGCGCTTTCACAGCATCATCTTTCAGGATTTGAAATAGCTCAACTGGAATTCCATCACCTCCACCAGCTTTGTTTGTAGTGATGCTTCCTAAGACCCACTTGATTTCACATTCCAGGATGTCTGGCTCTAGGTGAGTGATCATACCATTGTGATTATCTGGGTCGTGAAGATCTTTTTTGTATAGTTCTCTGTGTGTTCTTGCCACCTCTTCTTAATATCTTCTGCTTCTGTTAGGTCCATACCATTTCTGTCCTTTATCGAGCCCATCTTGGTATGAAATGTTCCCTTGGTATCTCTAATTTTCTTGAAGAGATCTCTAGTCTTTTCCATTCTGTTGTTTTCCTCTATTTCTTTGCACTGATCTCTGAGGAAGGCTTTCTTATCTCTCCTTGCTATCCTTTGGAACTCTGATTTCAAATGGGAATATTTTTCCTTTTCTCCTTTGCTTTTGGCTTCTCTTCTTTTCACAGCTATTTGTAAGGCCTCCTCAGACACTGTTTTGCTTTTTTGCATTTCTTTTCCATGGGGATGATCTTGATCCCTGTCTCCTGTAAAATGTCAGGAATCTCTGTCCATAGTTCATCAGGCACTCTGTCTATCAGATCTAGTCCCTTAAATCTATTTCTCACTTCCACTGTATAGTCACTAGGGATTTTATTTAGGTCATACCTGAATGGTCTAGTGGTTTTCCCTACTTTCTTCAATTTAAGTCTGAATTTGGCAATAGTGAGTTCATGATCTGAGCCACAGTCAGCTCCCGGTCTTGTTTTTGCTGACTGTATAGAGCTTCTCCATCTTTGGCTGCAAAGAATATAATCAATCTGATTTCAGTGTTGGCCATCTGGTGATATCCATGTGTAGAGCCTTCTCTTATCACATAGTATTAATTGCCTTGTTGGGAAAACTATCCCAAGCAATTCCTCAATCAACTCTTGGTAGTACAAGCTGAGGATTTCAAAAAATTAAAGATATAAATATTTGCATTTATTTAGTTTCTTTAATTGGAGGATATTGCTTACAGTATTGTATTAGTTTCTGCTCTACAATGACATGAGTCAGACATGAGTTTAAATATATCCCCTCTCCATTGAGCCTACCTCCTCTGTCTCTAGTTGTCACTGAGCACCAGGCTGAGATTCCTGTGTTACATAGCAGCTTCCTTCTAGCTGTCCATTTCAAACGTGGTAATGTATATATTTTTAGTGCTACTCTCTTGGCTCATCCCACCCTCTCCTTCCCCCACTGTGTCCACAAATCCATCCATTTCTATGTCTGCATCTATATTTCTTCCCTACAGATAGGTTCGTCAGTACCATTTTTCTAGGCTCCGTATATATGCATCAATATACAATATTTCTTTTTCTCTTTCTGACTTACTCTGTATAACTTACTGTGTTATAAATCTGTATAACAGGTTCTAGGTTATTCACCTTAGTTCACCTGACTCTAATTAATTCCTTTTTATGGCTAACATTCCATTGTATATAAGTATCACAACTTCTTTATCCATTCATCTGTTGATGAACATCAAGGCTGCTTCCATGTCCTGGCTGTTGCAAATAGTGCTGCAATGAACATTGGTATACATGTGTCTTTTTGAATTATGCTTTTCTCAGGGTATACCCCCAGTAGTGGGACTACTGGATCATATGGTAGCTTTATTTCTAGCTTTTTAAGGAATCTCCATACTCTTCTCCATAGTGGCTGTATTAATTTAAATTACTACCAACAGTACATTAAAAATTAGAGGTATACATTTATATGTATTTATTTCTCTTATTTTTTAAAAAATATAATCCTTTGAAACAGCAATCGAGTTTCAAAGACATTTTCATACAGAAAAATTTAAATTATCTATTCACAAACTGGCTAGTTTCATCCACGTAAACCGCTGCAGTGCCAGGCCCTAGGATTACTTAGAAATATTCCAAATGTCATAACTGTTTCTAAGTCAATAGAAATTAAAATTTCAGAGCAAAAAATATGGAGGATGATTATGTTTTAAGTATTATGAAGCCAAATGACTGGTAGATAGCTGGAAGAAATGTTTAAAGATATATCTTATAAATAAGTAAAAACTGTAAATGTGGACTTTATTTTTCAAACAGAAAATCCCCTCAACAATTATAACTGAAAATCAACAAAAATGAAGGCAAATTACTAAGTAAATTTTAGAAGTACTTAGCAAATTGGTGTGGAAAGAAATCACCAGATAGAAGAAAATTAGTGATCAGTAGCTTGTGGAGCTTGAATTTCATTAAATAGAGGATTCTGGTATAGTCAGAGTTGCTTTCCAAGTACAGTAAGCATTAGGTAGAGATAAATTTTTTTTCATTTATTTTTATTAGTTGGAGGCTAATTACTTTACAATATTGTAGTGGCATGTGTCATACATTGACATGAATCAGCCATGGATAAATGGTTTTATGAAGTACAACTAAGGAAACATGTATGTAGAAGAGAGGCTGTTGTCTAAAGAAATCAAACAGAACCAGGTATTTGTTCAGTACTCAAAAACTATTTAAAATAGAGTTCTTAAATGACATTCCTTAAAATTAACCAATAAGAAAACAAGATATTGAAAAGATTATAACTAACCTTTACATGAAGCCTTGGAATTTACAACACGATTGTGTACACACACACACATAGAAATTTATTGTTTTATGCTCACAAATTAAGCAAGTGGTCAGCACTGATAGGCTTGCTGGAAACTCTCTCACAACAGATTGGTTAACTGGCATTGTGATTTTTTAATGAGTCTCCTCTGGGTTTGGTGAGTGGGAATCAATGTGAGCCAATCTCCTAAAGTTTGACAGCACTGCATTTCTGAAACTGCTAAGCTTACAAATGGATTCTAGATTTAACTCATGTCCAACATTAGGAAGGGCTTTGGCTCCAGATGTGATTGCCTCTGTGATATCACTTGGCATCTGTCTGCTTCCATCACTCTCTGTCCAGACAATGAGTTACTCTAGAATACTAACCACACACATTTTATTCATCTCTAATATCCCCTATGAACATTTTCTTCCCTTCTCACACTGCCAAAATTAGTCCTCTCATTGTCTCTAATCCTGTGCCTCTAGACTCATCTCCTACCACCAATATTATACTTAAGGTGTCCAACAGGCTGTGATATTCCCCTGTTTAACAGTTTCATTGGTTTATACAGCATACATGACACATTTCAACCTACTTATCTTTCAGTGTACAGAATATTGCAATCTTCACTAATCTCAAGTTAAATTTGATTCTTCCATTGTTCTTTCACAGCAACCTATTTTCTTCTCACTCTGCACCCCTATTAGCAGAATTTGAGATATATTAAGAGTGTGTGTGTTTGAGTATATTCAGTTATATTTACAGGGTGACTCAAAATATTTTATCCATATGACACAGGCATAGACTAGTCAGAATTAATGCCAGGCTAGATATTACTCTTAGTTTTTGAGGGGAAGGGTTAAGGGAAGGGCTAGGTGAAGAGAAATGTGGAATTGTCTAGGAGACTGCTAACAGCA
The DNA here is from genome assembly GCF_019320065.1 of Cervus canadensis. Taxonomy (NCBI): domain Eukaryota; kingdom Metazoa; phylum Chordata; class Mammalia; order Artiodactyla; family Cervidae; genus Cervus; species Cervus canadensis. Next base: position 49,359,370 of record NC_057397.1, on the reverse strand, counting down.
AAAAGTATTTCAAAATTCTAACGAGTTCAATGGCTGTGCCAGTGTGTACCAGGTGGCTAATATCCCTACACTGTCGGACTATTCAACTAGAGTATATGCTAATGAAACCAATCAAGCATTTCTGTTTTCTTGGACATCAGTATGGTCAGGCTAGAAAATGTCTCTCTGAAGCTAAGTGGGATTAAGCATTTCTGAATGGACATAAATGGTGCCTAGAAAGCCTTCCATAATCTGGTTTCTGGGTGCCTCTCTATTCAAGCATTAGTTTCTGAGTAGAGCTCTGCTCTCCACCTGGAGAGAAACCTACATCGTTCTTTCCAGAAACTGTGTACCATATGTCTGTGTGCCTTTGCCTGTGTCATTGTCTCTGGCTGGAATTATTTCTCTTAACATGACTGATACATATGGTATCATCAGGTAAATGTTCCTGACACTGTGACCCCCCATCTCCCAAACTTGCCACCAGTCTGCCTAAGACGTTTTTCCTCAACACCATTACAAACACCTGTTACAGCAGTTTTCACATTCTTTTTCAATAAACTCTTCAATTATCTAGTTCCTTGTTCATACCCTCCTAAAAGGCAAAAAGCACTGTTTACATAACTTTTATTCCCAGATTCTAGCTCAAGGCTGAGTGTATACTATTGTTTAAGTAAATAATTGATCCAACTAGTGAATAATTGCCACTTACAAGCAAAATAATATGTGTCAACCCACAATGCAGTTGGAATTAATAGCAGCATATATCTATGAATTAAGAGATAGTGGACAGGAACAAAGGGATGAGGAAAAAGGAAAAGGAAATCATTATTAAGTTTCCATACCTTTAAACTAAACACACCAAACATATTAGGTTGAAAATCAAATCATTCCACAGTTGAGTTTTGTCCGGATCATAGTATGTTTTAAACATTTTGGAATTTGTTTTCAAGAAGGCACAGAACTTAGTTCACCATGTTACCATCATTTTGTACTGACTATGCCCACATCCTGATCTCTGTTATCTGCCATTAACTTAAAACTTTTAATATAAATTCTAATTGACAACCCCTGTTACAATGAAATAAATGTTATACTAGATTTAAAAACATGCATTATATAAAAGGTTGCTAAGAGAAGCAATGTGACAGATGAAACCCTGATATTTAATTTGGTATTTTAATAGATAACTAACAGCCTTAGTGAATTTGGAAAACATTCCAGTTACACATCTCTTTTAGAGTTTCCCCTTCCCAGCAAAAGCAGTTAGGGTGAATATTAAGAGTATGTATAAACTGTAAGAGATTACTAGCTAAAACGCTCTTAAAACTCAGGGACTGGGACAACACTTCTACAATGTGTGATGTATACTATGTGTGTGTATATCAACTACAAAATAAACACTATTGATCCTTTAACTTATCTGAAATATAACTTACTGAATTTTCAAATAAATGAATTATCTCAAACTTCTGTATTTTCAGGTCTACAGCGGATACATCAAATCATGGGTCACCAAAACAGGAAAAAAAATTGTACTTTAATTGTAATCAGCACTGGATTTCAGTACTAAACAATTACAGATCATTATACTATCCTGAAATAACTGTGGGAGAGTGTCGAAAATGATGAGTATTTCATGTTTACAAAAGACTCTGCCTCTGGCATGCTGTGCACTTTTGTGAATCATTTGTTCTCTAGTTTTAATCTGTCATAGTATGAAATATTACAACTGTGATTCTGCATGACAGAATAATGAAACACTAAAAAAAGCTGTATTTAATTACTTCTCCATAAAAACTTTTTCCAGAAAAGTTATGAATGCCTATATGGAACTGTACTTTTCTTTTTTTTTCCTTTTCACTATTTCAAATATTCTTTCACATTGAGTTCTTAAGGGAAGACCACAAATTTCATAGTATAATTTTCTAGGTAATATTTTCTCCTTGTATATGAATATTCAACTTTATAAAAGGAATTATTTTGTACCGAAATATCAGTAGGGGAATATAGTAAAAAATTAATTTCCTAGTAATTGTAGTGAATGAAGAATGAAACAGGAAGGTTAAGGATATTCTGGTGCATTAAAAAAAAGTAAAGAAAAAAAGAAAGAAATCTTTCTACAAAAAGAAAATAAAAAAGAGTTATCATTGTTATATAACTTATTTCTTCAGGAACATAAAAGATTCAGAATTTCTGTTAAATATGTAGTCATATTGAAATTACACAAATCCATGAATTCTATGACAGACTCTTAAATTTCAGGAAGTTGGTAGTACTTTCCTACATTTCACTTCTCTAGCTGCCAGTAGCACACTCTGAATTTAAACATACATTTCATATATATTTTTTGAGATGGGAGGGTCCTTAGAGACCACTGTTATCAAAACTTTTCATTTACAGATCAAGAAAATGAGGCCCCCAAAACTCAAATTACTTGCTCAAGATCATATGGCCAATTAGAGTCAGTTAAAGGTTATAATCTAAACCTTTAGATCCCAATTCAGTTTATTTTCCACTATTCCACAATAACTATCAATTATTCTCTTCAATGAGCTTATTAGTTACCATCACTGACTTTATGACTTTAATAAAACATACTTCAAAATAATCTTCAGAAAGCTGATGCCAACTAATATTAAACACCTAATGTGGCAACTTATCATCTTGGTAAAATAAAACAAAAAATAAAAGCAAATATGAATGAGACAAATAGGGTGCAACATCATAACGACACTTCAAAGAAACTGTTGCAAAATGTCTAGCCTGGTGTTCCTGTGCTATATTTTTCAAAGTTTTCTTCAGAATCATTAAGCATTATTTATTTCCTATAACTGTTTTAAAATGACAGAAATGTGAAACATCAACTTTGAAACCTATTACACAATTAATGCAAGTATACATTTATCATAATGACATAACAGACTTTTCGATAGCTATTTTGAAAATTTAGTTAATCATATTTTAGAGCATATTACTGTTATTGTCTTGGAGTATAAAAGGAATTAATTTTGTTTAAAATGAAGAAAGAATACTAGCAATAGAAAGTTATGATATGCATGGTATATACCAACACATAAGCTACTATACAATTTTAAATTACAGCTTTATAATCAATTATACAATTTATACAATTATAAATTACAGTTTTATAATAAATTAAAGCTTGTATTAAAGGGTCTGAAACCTGTTCTGATGTCTACTGCTGACAACTTTCAAGACCTCCTGCTCCCCTTTCCCTTAGAACTCCTATATGGGCTAACTGATTAGAAAGCGTGAATTTTCCCTTTCCTAGGGCATTAGTGGCAAATTCAAATCATAAATGCACTGATCTGAACACAGAAACCCTCACTCCACTACCACCCTTAACCACACTATAACCCCCAAAGTCAATGCCTTTCCCTGATATTTTATGCTATTTTGAACCTGTCTAAACTTAATTACATGAATAATAAAAATCTTCATACTCTCCTGGTGTTTGTGTGGTACCATTAGTCTCAAAATCCAAAACAACAACAACGACAAAAACCTGGTTACAGGGTAACCAGAACAATGGATGCAGTCAAGAGGGTGTCTAGGCAATGACCGCTAGACTGTCTTTCCTTTTTTGCTTTGAGTTAGTAATCAGCTCTGTTGCCTGCTAGCAATCTTGGAGTTTCAGCTATGCTGCTTTGCACTACATTTGCTGAGTTCCAATGAATCTTTATCATAGATTCAGTCAAACACATCAGAAGTTTTCATAATTGACATTTAGAAACAAGAGTTGGGACCCATCTCAAAAAGACTCTGGATTGTGCATCTTAGACTGGACCTATTTATGTGCCTCAGATTGAATTACATATCTTGGTTCCAGCATAAACTATGGCTAATGCTTGGTTCAGAGAAATGACTCTTACTCTGTGATTGCTGGCTGTGGGTCTCAACCAGGCAGTGGCCTTTCTTCTATAGAGTTCTCAGGAAAAATGATACTCTATGAAATATGTGGTCCTGTTGGATGGCCAGTTGTGTGGAAGAACAGTTAGCATGTGGCATGCTGAGGTCTCCAGTCCTAAAAGCAGATGATTCACCACTCTATAAACATCTTTTGCTATACTGCTGCCGAGGTTTCTTTGCAACAAAGATCTTTATCCTCAAACTTACAGAATAAAATACTTATGGTACCCATGTGGCACAACTAAGAAGATAATTCAAATGCTAAACTCCCAATCTTTAATCCATATAAAGCAATTATTGTTGTGGTGGAGGCCCATAACTCTGATGTTACAGATTTGACATTCTGGAGAAAGAAACTTATAAATATGAGCAGAGTAAAGGGATCGTCCCTCCTCCAAAGCATGCATGTGTGCTAAGTCACTTCAGTCATGCCTGATTCTTTGAGACTCCATGGATTGTAGCCCATCAGGCTCCTCTGTCCATGGGATTCTCCAGGCATGAATACTGAAGTGGGTTGTCATGCCCTCCTCCAGGGGATATTCCTGATCCAGAGATCGAACCCACATCTTTTTATGTCTACCTGATTTGCCAGACAAATTCTTTAACACTAGCCTGCAATGCAGAAGACCGAGGTTTGATCCCTGGGTCGGGAAGACACATAGTCGCATAGTCAGACATGATTGAGTGACTAACACTTTCACTTTAGAGAGCATTTCTGGTACCTCTAAAATATATCTGGTAATCAATAAACAAGCTGGTTAAAAAGGAGGTCCACAATTTGATCCAAATAGCAACTTAAATTTTACTACAATATTTATAAAGTGAAAATTTAAAATGTCTCAGATGGGCTTTTGCACCTCTACAACATGAGTTTTGAATTAACTTTAATATTTACTGATATGAACCAACTGGCAAACCTTCATGGCCTTAATCAAAATAGAAGCTGAAATTATAATTATTATTGGAAATCCCACTATACTTAAATAGATTGCAGTGCATATCCTGTAATCTAAAGGACTTATTAAATATAAAGTAGTGAACAAATAAGTGTGCTTCATTTTAATCATCAGAGCTACTGCACTGCCTAAATATCCCACAGTGGTCATGAAAGAAGCTCTAATCAGAAATGTAATAAATTAAGCTATATCTTTAGCATTTACAACAGGCTAAGAAATTGAGATCCCATGGCCTTTTCTTAACACTTAAAATAGTTCATACGGATCACTGCATTTTAAAACAGAGTCTTCAAAGATTGAAGGCCACTGTAAAAGACCTTTACAGAAGGGGTATTTATCACAACTACTTCTCCATTTAATAGCCAGTTTGGGCTTCCCTGGCGGCTCAGACAGTAAAGAATTTGCCAGCAATGCAGGAGACCCAGGTTAGATCCCTTGATCAGAAACATTCCTTGGATAAGGGAATGGTTAACCATTCCAGTATTCTTGCCTGGAGAATTCCATGGACAGAGGGGCTTGGGGGGCTATAGTTCATGAGGTCAAAAAGAGTTGGACACAACTGAGTAACTAACACACAAGCTAGGTTGTTCTTAAACCTAGGAAAAATGAGTGGTAACTCACAGTAGTTTATGAAACTCTAATTCTGTTGTTCCACTCATTAAAGGCCTCATATTCAATATTACCTAAGTTACTCAGTTCAGCTCAGTTCAGTCGCTCAGTTGTGTCCGACTCTTTGCGACTTCATGAGCCACAGCATGCCAGGACTCCCTGTCCATCACCAACTCCGGGAGTTTACTCAAACTCATGTCCATCAAGTCGGTGATGCCATCCAGCCATCTCATCCTCTGTCGTCCCCTTCTCCTCCTGCCCCCAATCCCTCCCAGCATCAGGGTCTTTTCCAATGAATCAACTCTTCGCATGAGGTGGCCAAAGTATTGGAGTTTCAGCTTCAGCATCAGTCCTTCCAATGAATACCCAGGACTGATCTCCTTTAGGATGGACTGGTTGGATCTCCTTGCAGTCCAAGGGACTCTCAAGAGTCTTTTCCAACACCACAGTTCAAAAGTTACTAGTCCCATCTAATCACTAGGTGGTAATATTTTGCTAATGATTTGGCTCATGTGTGTGCTTAGTCGTTAAGTCATGTCTGACTCTTTGAGACCTTGTGGACTATAACTATCAGGCTTCTCTGTCCATGGGATTTTCTGGGCAAGAATACTGGAGCATGTTGCCATTTTTCTCCAGGGGATATTCCCAACCAAGCGATCAAACCCACATCTGCATCTCCTGCATTGGCAGGTGAAGCTCTGATTTGGCTCATCTCATCTATTTAATGCCAATTTCAAAAGACACTCAGCTATAGTTTGCCTTTAACTCTAATGAGATATGCTCTCTCCTTTGCACTTTGAAAGGACAACTTTACCTAGCTACCCATGAGGTCTTCAGCAGCCTAGCTACTGCATACTGCCTTGGTAGGCAAGATGTTAACTGCATTCAACTTTGTCCAGGAGCACAGGTGACACCATATCTTCCTTCAAGGAGATTCATTTGTCACAATCATTCAAGACAAGCAGATATAAAAGAATTCACAAAAAGGGGGGTGGTGGTGGTTTCATTTCCCTACACATATTAGAAGGCCTTATCACTTGAGTTAAATCCTGAGATATTAATTGGCCAGTCAAAAGCTACTCCATCCTTAACACCATTAAGAAATAAACATTGACTCTCATGGTACCACAGTGTTAAAACAAGCTGAAAATATTTTAGCAATTTTTGGATTTTGAGGGCAACATATTTTTCATTTATAAAAATATGTTTAATTTACTTAAGCCCATTTATCCTGTTACTAGTATATTGAACTACCTTGAATGGGGCCTTCTACAAAAAAAAAAAAAAAGCCTCTAGAATCTTTCTGAATTTTAATATAACTGGTGCTGCCCCTTACCCTCTGACTTCTTCACTGTAAAGGCTTTAGCAATTTCCTCTCATGCTTCTTGGAGTTTCTGGGCCACCCATAGTAGCCATAAGTTGCCCATGGACTTCAAATGCAAGAGGTCCCCACCTGAAGCCCTATATCATCACAATGGCAATGATGCATACTGGGATATCTTGGAAACAGAGGCTCTCACAGGCTCTAAGGTCATGATCCTCTCTACCCAGCTGTCCGTTACACCTTGGATCATGGAAGTAGTACCCTGCAAGCTGGGTATGGCTGCTAAGGTTTCCTTGCTAAAATGTAAATGATACCTATTTGTTTAAGCCAAACCTAGGCCCCCTGGAGTAACCCACCCCAATGAGGGTGCGGCCTGCCCTATTCTTAGTTTCTTGACAGACGCCATGGTTTCACAGGCAGTCACTACTCTTCAGAACCCCTTAGCTAGAGGAACTGCTTGGGATATTGAATGGATAGAAAAGAAAGTTTGTACATGTCACAGCAAGTATGGCTACCATCATCATACGTGACTCAACTTCTTAGAGAGCCATTGCTTTTAATATCTTAACTAAGACATCTCTGTTAAAGGACTCAAAGATTAGTGCAACTGCCCAAACTTCAGTCAGGCATCTTTACACTGATCACCAATGTCAATAAATCAGCTCAACTGAACATTTTTACAAACCACTGGGCCATTGCCAACTGTCTGACCATGTGATCCAGGGTTGCCCTTTATGAGGAAAAAACTTTTGAAATCTTGTCTCAGACATTCCCAAAATACAGATCAATGCCACACATGCCTCTACACAGAGTTCTAGTCACTATTGATAATGATCAAGGCACTCATTTCACGTCTCACCACATTGCTGAGCTCTGGAACAAGGTGTTCAGTGAATTTTCATCTCATTTACTAAACAGATCTCTGACTCACAAAGTACCACTGTGGCTTTAAACAAGTTCAAACATGGGGCAGTTCACTCAGTCAAACACTGAGAGTGAATTGTGATGAAGGCCGATCCATCGTTGATCTTTAACTGCTCACAAGTTTCAAGCTCTCCTCCCCATCCCCCAGTTTCCCTTTTGCCTGATATACGGGCAAGCTGACAAGAATACCTGTATGCATTCTCCTTTATAAGCAATGGGAATTTTGAAACTCACAAGCCCTGACCAGCATGTAGGAGCTTTCACTCCAGTATCAACTCTGTAAAACCCAGAGCCAGCCAGCTTTTGTTGCTCCCTTAAGCAATTTTGGATCTGCTTGGATCCAATTTTGGATACTGTCCTGCTCTTCTCAGAAAGCCTCACTGTATGAGTAATACATCTTTTTTACCCTCTTGGTCAATGTGTGGTATCATGAGTCTTGACATCTGAACCAAACTTGAATAGGGGGATCTTATTCTAGCTAGTGACCAAATATGGCTACAAATATAATTATATGAATAGTAACCAAATAATTAAATAATATAATTTTACATATGATAATTAAATATTCCTTACCTTAAAATATTAGGCTTAAAAAAAGTTTCCTTTCTTACAAGGGTAAAATTAGCTTAGTCATTTTGTATACTGACATTAACACAATCATCAATTTAAAAACAGTAAAAGAACTTTCCTTTTCAAGTGTTTCATATTTAACTAGTGATGATAAATAGTAAATACAAATTTTGAATAAACACATTTTATGAACATAATTTGTCATTGTTAGATAAGTAAATTCAATATTTACAAAAGACAAATCATTAAATTTGATACAAATGTACTGCTAAAAAATGAAGTGTCATACACTTCAAATATAAATAGCCTTTATTGACTGTAAGAGTTTATTCATTACTGAAAACTTCACATCAGGCAAAAACAGAATGCTAATAAAATAATGTAGTGACCTAATGAGAATAAGAAAAAAAGAATCTCAAAACAGTTTGTCACTAAAATATGGGGAAACTCAGTGACAATAAATTACTGAATTAAGTATAAAGACAGGTAACAACAACATAAATTATGTAAACAATGCTCAATAAAATAGGTCATTTGATAACACTGTAAGATCAAAAGGGAAATGGGGATTAATCTCCAAAATATAAAATCAGCTCATGTAGCTCTATGTCAAAAAAACAAACAACCCAATCAAAAAATGGGCATAAGATCTAAATAGATATTTATCCAAAGAAGACACACAGGTGGCCAAAAAGCACACTAAAAGTTGCTCAACATCACTAGTTATCAAGAAATGAAAATCAAAACTACAACCTCACACCAGTCAGAATGGTCATCATAAAAAAAAAAAACAAAAACAAAACATCTACAAACAAGAAACGCTGGTTAAAGTGTGGCAAAAAGGGAACCCTCCTACACTGTAGGTGGGAATGTAAGTTGGTATAACCACTATGAAGAACACTATGGCGGTTCCTTAAAAAATGAAAAAAGAACTACCATATGATCCTGCAATCCCACTGCTCGGTGTATATCTGAAGAAAACCATAATTTGAAAGGATGAATGCATCTTTTCAATGTTCACTGTAGCACTATTTGCAATGGCGAAGACATGAAAGTAATCTAAATGTCCATGGACAGAGGAATGGATTAATAAGAGGTAGTGTATATCTATATATGTGGTGTATACACACACACACACACACACACACACATATATACACACACAAACACACATATGTATATTTGTTGTTGTTTAGTTGCTTATTTGTGTCTGACATTTTGTGACTCCATGGACTGCAGGACGCCTGGCTTCCCTGTCCTTCACAATCTTCTGGAGTTTGCTTACTCATGTTCATGTCCATGTGTGTACACACACACACAAACACACAGTGGAATATTACTCAGTCATTAAAAAGAATGAAATAATGCCATTTACAGCAACATGGATAGACCTAGAGATTATCATATCAGGCAGAGAAAGATAATATCACATAATATCATTCATATGTGGAATCTAATTAAAAATTATATAAATGAATTTGTTTACAAATAGACACAGATTAACAGATTTTGAAAACAAATTTACGGTTATCAAAGGGGAAATGTGAAGAGGAGGGAAAATTTGGAGCTTGGGACTAACACACGCTACTATATGTAAAATAGATACTAATAAGAACCTATTGTATAACACAGGGAACTCTATTCAATGTTCTGTAATAATCTATGTGGAAAAGAATCAAAAAGAATGAATATATGTACTGATAACTGAATCACTTCACTGTACATCTAAAACTATTACAACTTTGTAAATCAACTATACTCCAATAAAATTAATAAAAAAGGCAAATGGTTGAACATGTGTCTGAGTTTTAAAGGAGAATATACACAGAGCAAAAGAATCACTATCAGTTTTAATAAAAAAGATAAGAATGATTAGTTAAGCTCCCATATGCAAGCCAAATCTACATTGGTGCACTTTAAAAAGTCAGTATATATATGTATACACATATATACATTTATATATAGTGTGTGTGCATCTTAGTTTTAATCCATTTTAGTTTTTCCTTCTAAATTCTAAGGAAACCTAAATTTTTAAAGACTACTTTTCATAGACTAAGAGTTTACACAGAAAATTGAAAGATGTATTGCACAAATAGATTGTATTCAACAATCTTCATTCAATTTCCTAAGTCTATAAGATGGAAGGGAAGTAATACATTTAATGTATATAATAAGGATGAATGAGATAGTTGTTAATAGATCATAAGTTTTAATAAAGTTCAAATTAATTTAAAAAACAAGTATAATCCTATTTTGTAGGCAATATCATAGAGTAAGATTTTTGCAGATTGACTGGAGGAAAAATACCACACTAGGAAATAGGAAAGACAATGGTTGTGAATAAGAAATAAAATATGTAGAGTAGAAGAAAAGTTTAAGGTGATGATAGCTAATTTAAAGATAAAACAAAAATATTTTCCCACAGCAAATACATAAAAGGTCTTGGTAACTCCATGCCCCTGTACAGAGTATACTAGACTGACAATAACTTTGTGTGATTTAAGGATTCATGAATTTGAAATCTATGCAACCAATAGTCTACACAACAACAAAATTTAAGAGAGAGGGCAGATATCTGGGAAATCTAAGAAGGAAAACATGAAAAGGTTTTCATGCACACTTTCAAGATGCCACTTTTGAAAGCTAGTCTTGAGAAAAAGCAAGCTTTATATCTTAACAAATATGTGTTCAGTATGTGTCTTTAAGGAGGTGAGATTATCCAGGAGGCTAAACACAAAGTTAAGTCACTGTAGACTATCCTGGATTTCCTCAAGGTGATTTATATGTTGGAATTTTCCAAGAAATCTGAATGTTAGTTTACATTCTATACAGTTAGTATTTTATACATGCTTTATAGAGTAATTTATGCTAGGATTTTCTACATAAAACTGTAGAAACGCTATCTTCTGTAGCGTGTTGAATAGAGTCCCCCCAGTATTCAACCCCACCTAGGCGCTCAGAATATCATTGTATTTGGAAAAAAGGACCTCTGTAGATGTAACTAAGATTCACATGAGGTTATGGATCAGGGTGGATGCTAAATCCTACAACTGGTGTCCCTAGAACAAATGATACAGAATGATACCAAAGTGAGTTGCCGTGCCCTCCTCCAGGTGATCTTCCTGACCCAAGAGTTGAACCTGAGTCTCTAGTGTCTCCTGCATTGGCAGGGGGTTCTTTACCACTGGGTAGCCATTCCCTTCTCCACTAGTGCCACCTGGGTGATGTAGCTACAAACCATAGAACTTCAAGGATTGCTTGGGTCCATTAAAGTTAGGAAAAAGCAAGGAAGGATTCTTCTCTAGGATCTGCAGAAGGAGTGTAATGTTACTGATAACTTGATTTCAGGGGTCTAGTCTCCAGAACTGTGAAAGAATAAACCTCTGTTGTTCTAAGCCACTAAATGTGTGACACTTTGTTAAGGCAGACTTAGGACACTAATACCTCTATTTTGCAGATACTTTCCAGAATGTAAAGAGTGGGTGATGGAAGAAGGGGAAGAGAGGAAGGAGATCAGGAAGCGATGGTAATTTCAAAAGGCAGTGTTTCATGTGAAATTAATTGAGGTACAATGATACTAATCATGAATCGTTTCTCCTGCATTATAGTTTGAAGAGGCCCTCTAGGTTTTTAAAATCCCATCTCCTTAGATTGCTTTAAGCATCTTGCTTGACCAATTGGTCCTTCTAAAATCTTCAATTTTGCCCTCTCTACTATATTTCTGTTAGGCTTTAAGCTAAAAACTCCATTACTTTCTATCCCGAGAAAAAACAGACAAAAACAAACATTAGCCTTTGACTAGTATGGTACTTCGGTTATAGCTCTTACCTCTTTCTGTTTTATCTCAGCCAAGGTTATGGATATAGAAGTCAACAACATTTATTCCCCAAATCTACTAGCCACCTCCTCCTTTCAAAATGACTTTGGCCCCACACTACAGGTATAAATACATGATATCAATAAAAATATTTCCCCCAACAATGTCAACAGTTCTCTTATATTCTAAAATATCTATTTTATACCAAATTCAAAATAAAATTAAATGAGTCTGCTATCTTTTTGGCACTTAAAAACAGTGCATATAGACTATAGCAATCAAACCATAAGGGGACACAACTTATTGTTAAACATCAAGATGAAGGAAAAATAAAAGTTATTTTATTAATAAATAAACTATGGTAATTTTTTTGACTGCCCTTTGTGTGTCATGTAGGGTCTTAGTTCCCTGATTAGTGATTGAACCCATGACCCCACAGAGGAAGTGTGGAGTCTTAACTACTGGATCACCATGGAAGTCCCAACTAGAACATTTTTAAATAAAAAAAAAAAAAAAATTCCAAGGGAAATAGTTCATTAGAAGAAAGACAGCTAAATATCAATAACTGACCCACAAATGTTATTTTCTAAGTATTTAGAACTAGAATCCTACAGAATGAGTATTATCAGATGACCCTAATATATGAAGTTGAAATGGATGGGGAACACATGTACACCCATGGCGGATTCAAGTCAACATATGGCAAAACCAATACAATGTTGTAAAGTAAAATAAACGAATTCATTTAAAAAAAAGTGTTATGAATTGATGACTCTTATCTAGAAAAACTTAAAGACAGAAATTCACTGACAAAATAGTATTCACTCAGTCAACCAGTAGAGTTACATTACAGGTACATTTAATTCATATGAATTCAAATCTACACTGGGCAAAAATAAATAAATGAAAGCAATTTTGTAGTAAATGACCTATAAGAAACCAAACTAGCTCATCTGGTATTATCTGAACAACTGTTATCTTTGTAACACTGGAGGAAAAAATGTCCTGTTAGAATTGTTGAGATAATATAGCTTACACAAAATAATGTGGATTATCTTCTATGGCTGACATGGTATTTTCATGAGTAATGTTGATTATATGTGGCTTTCTTCTTATATAATGACTTTAGAAGTTTAACCCTTGTAAAAGCATGAAATCTCAATAAATGAATCGAGTGTATTGACAGATATTATGATACAATATTTAAAAATTAAATTCTAAGTGTCTGCATATAAAAGATATGGAGGAAGAAATGCTTATAATTTGGGATAAGTGGCAGGAAAAAGGAAAAACGTGAAAAGTGGCATGTTATGAAGTGATACCAAAAGTCATAAAACACAACACAAAAGCAAAAGAAGGAAAGCATGGCAAAGTGAGAAAGAGGGGAAGAAACAAACAGACAAAACATTTGATTTGCAGAGATCCAGTAACTGTTGCTTGATTATCTCACATTAAAGAGGGGAAGGGAGGGACAGGAAGATATCTATGACCGCAGTTTTTAATTCCTCTATTTTGTTTTCTGAAAATTTCAAGTGATCAATAGGTGATTAGATATTCACTGGAGATGTAAAGCACAAAATATGTGTTTTCATGCTTTAATTATATAACATAAATGTTTTATTTTTAGCCATGTTACTCTTAAAACCCTAGGGCTACTGAGTAATCCATGTCATTTTATTTCAACTTTTGAGGTTAGGAGTACCTATGAATATGAACATAAAGTATTTGTATGTGCATCCATGTGTGTATGTGACTTACGATATACTATGTAATGACTCACACATATTTTATTTAATTATAAAATAACTCTAAGAAATAGAGAAATAGAGATACAAAAAGTAAGACTTATGTAATTAGTCCAATGGAAAAGACCAAATTGAGTTGTGTTCTCTATCTGGAAATCTGTCTCCAAAACTGGCATTCTTAACCCAATAGTATGAAAAATAGACTATGACATACTATATATAATATAGTCTTATTTACTACTAACAATAGCTCTGCTCCACAAACATAATGATCCCTGCTTTACACATAAAGAAACTGAGTTTCAAAGAAGTTATGTTTATTTGTCCAAAGACAGACAGCTAATGTGTAACAAGCTAAAATTAGACTAGAATCTGTTTGACTTCATATACAGTTTAAAATAAAGAATGATGCAACATTTATAGAAAAATATAATCAGTTTCCTTACTAATTAATCAAAGTGTACCTGATTTTATCCACAGAAAATCCAAGACTTGTTTGAAAAAATTAGTGTTAAAAATCACCAATTATTGGTTGTATTATTTTTCATATTAAGAGAATTAAATTTTACTTACATTAGCTCGGCTAAAATAAAAATTCCATTCACTAGGAATCCATTAATTTAATTTTAACAAGAACTTTTTCCTTCTCTTTTTGAATATACATATATATATAGGCTACTATAAAATACATCCCAGTGACCAACACGTGTATGTATCAGGAAAGGAAATGTGATTTTCTTCTTTTTCAATCCTTTGGCTACATGGCATCCCAAGGATGGAATCTAATAGAACAAATTAATGGCTTCCAAAGAGACTCAGATAGCCATGCGGTCTTCTGGGTTAGCACTGCCAAGATTCTATCAGTAACCATGTGATATTTTTGGTGACTGGGGACTACAAAGACCTCTAGAAAGGGAAAACTCTTGTGCACGCAAAAGGCAATACAATAAACACGATTATATGGATGATGCTTTTCTTTCTAAACTGTCCTTCTCTTCATAATCAAAGAGCTCAACTCTGAATAAATCAATCAACATGCTAAGGAATAAGAGATTGCAGAAAAAGACACTGTGCTAATCTTGGCATCATCAATTTTATTTCAAGGTTAAAATAAAAGGTTTAGTACTTCCCTTCTGATGATAATGTTCTCTTTACTAAGTTGTGGATCTTGGACTTGTTTCAGAATAGAGAAAAGGAGGATATATAGGTAAATTCTCATTAAAAGAAATTGGACTGGAAGCATCAGCTTATTTTATTATCAGCAGAAACATTAAGTGAAGATGTGATCCAAAAATCTTGATATGATAAAAATCTATATCCTTCTGCTAAAATACTCCGTCATCCTGACCCAGACATTCATTTCCTAGCAAATCCTTCACCATGTAACACAACGCTGTAAATCTAAATTGCAGAAGTCTAAAAGACGTTCAGCCTCTCTCCCACACTTTGCTGTTCACTAAATATCCTTTGCCTATCCATCCATAAACAGAGCTTAACCTGGGTTAGATCCAGCTGGATTTCAGATCCAAAACCTTTAGAAGCCAGGTAAGTGACTTCTAAGACTTGTGATCAGGGAGATGTGAAGTCAGCAAAGGACACACTGTCTTCTCAGTGCCAATGTAGAACAGATTGTCAGGTTGACAAGATGAGCTGAAATGTCCTTTGCTGTCTTTTTATAATCACTGCTGTTGTAGAAACTAGGTGCTTAAAACCAAAATATTTTTTATCTGCAAACGTGTTTATAAAATATAAAACTATTATAATTGTTTCATACCTATTTTGTCATTATTATAATAGCTCCATATTTGAATATATGCATATTTGGCAGAGCAGACTTTGCTTTATGCTCTGGTAATTTCCCATTTTATGAAATTCCATTATGAAGGCACTTGCAGGGTTACTGGATGTACTTATTTTTAAAAATTAAAAACAATCCTGTTTTCATTTTTATATTGTTGTTCACCTGTGTACTTGACTGTAAATTCAGAATGCAAAAAATAACCTCAAAACTTTATTATTACAAAGCTACTATCTAAAAATAATTTTTAGAGTAAAGTACTTTATGAGTAGTAAATATTTTCATTAAAAAGCAACTAACATTTTGAATAGCATACAGTGAAAATAAAGCATGCTTATAATGGTATACTACATGATGAGATGAATCTTACTTACCAAACTCCTTGGGAACTGCTATGGAATAAACACAATTATGTCCCACACTGTAATTTTTTGGATAGTTTGGTGATAGAACAGTGCCTTCTGAACCTGTTGAACGACTTCCACATGGTGCTGAAATTAAAAAATATTATTTTTAGAAAAAATTTATAATATGAATATTTTCTTGATATAAAAATATGGCTAGTTGATTTTAAGGTATATCATTTATTTACATTTATTTTAGCAAGGGTCCCCATTGTCAAATATTTTAAAAATAAAAAATTGTGCACCTAGGAAATTTTTTAAGTATTCAGATTTACTCTTCTCAGAAGCAAAGTAATATAATAAAGTTACAATGGTGCTATCTATCTCTAGAGGTAATAATGGTGGCCTGCTTTCATTTATGATAAAAGGGTAAAAATAATCATCTCTTTTAAAATGATGAGAAATTACACACACAAGTGGGAAATTGTTTTACTCACCACCAAACTTTGAATCTACTCAAAATCAACTCTGATTATTCTCCCATCAAATTAGGTATTTCTATACCCAGGACAGGGATGGCTGCGTAAACACATTCATCCACTCATCTAAGTAAAATATTCTCTCACCAATCTCTTATCTGCTTATGATTTACATTTAAATCAGGAGTTGCTGATGGTGCATAGAGATGGTGCATTTCTGCTACCTCAGCCCCAAATGTGCTGTGTTCCTTAAAAAGATGACGGTGAAACCGATTTCTGGAAAATTTGTAGATAGTGGTTCTGTTGTTCACAAGATAAGAGGATGTTTTGGATTTATAGTTCTGGAACACAGAGAAAGATCTGAGCTACTAAAGGGGTTATAGTTATCAAAGCAAAATGAGATAGTTGATATTATTTAAATGAATGGGATCTTCCAGGAATTATGTAGAATGAGAAAGATGGCCAAAGAGGAAGCCTGGAGAATGCCAAGGCAGGATTAGGGGGCGGCCGCATGTAACCAGTTGCATCTGGCTTTTTGTGATGCTATGGACTATAGTCGTTAGGCTCCTTTGTCCATTGGATTTTCCAGGCAAGAATACTGGAGTGGGTTGCCATTTCCGACTCCAGGGGATTTTCCCAACCCAGGGATAGAACCTGTGTTTCTTGCGTCTCCTGCATTGGCAGCGAATTCTTTACCACTGAGCCACCTGGGAAGCTGAGAGGGTGGCTACAAAGAATTTAAACTACTGGGAACCAAGAAGGAGGAAAGTTCAATTTTAAAAAAGTGTTCAAAAACTGTTTGGAGATGGCAATGGCAACCCACTCCAGTATTCTGGCCTGGGAAATCTCATGGACAGCTGAGATTGGAGGACTACAATCTATGACCTCACAGAGTCAGACACTATCTAGCACCTGAACAGCAACAACACATAATCAGGCAGATTGTGATTTGGGAAAATAGTTCTTGATGGAAACATGGCATAAAATGGAATGAAGTGACCTAGCAATATGGAATACAGAGTTTTGTAGGAAATTAACATATATTTCTGCTTTACTGACTTGCCAAAGCCTTTGTGTCGATCACAATAAACTGTGGAAAATTCTGAAAGAGATGGGAATATCAGACCACCTGACCTGCCTCTTGAGAAATCTGTATGCAGGTCAGAAAGCAACAGTTAGAACTGGACATGGAACAACAGACTGGTTCCAAATCAGGAAAGGAGTACGTAAAGGCTCTATATTGTCACCCTGCTTATTTAACTTATATGCAGAGTACATCATGAGACACCCTAGGCTGGAGGAAGCACAAGCTGGAATCAAGATTGCTGGGAGAAATATCAATAACCTCAGAAATGCAGATGATACTACCCTTATGGCAGAAAGTGAAGAAGAACTAAAGAGCCTCTTGATGAAAGTGAAAGAGGAGAGTGAAAAAGTTGGCTTAAAGCTCAACATGCAGAAAACTAGGATCATGGCATCTGGTCCCATCACTTCATGGCAAATAGATGGGGAAACAGTGGAAACAGTGGCAGACACTATTTTTGTGGGCTCCAAACTGCAGATGCTGCTTACTTCTTTGGAAGGAAAAGGCGCTTACTCCTTGGAAGGAAAGTTATGACCAACCTAGATAGCATATTAAAAAGCAGAGACATTACTTTGCCAGCCAGTGTTTGTCTAGTTAAGGCTATGGTTTTTCCATCAGTCATGTATGGATATGAGAGTTAAATATAAAGAAAGCTGAGCACCGAAGACTGGATGCTTTTGAACTGTGGTGCTAGTGAAGACTTTTGAGAGTTCCTTGGACTGCAAGGATATCCAACCAGTCCATCCTAAAGGAGATCAGTCCTTAGTGTTCATTGAAACGACTGATGTTGAAGGACTGATGATCATTGAAAGGACTGAAACTCCAATACTTTGGCCACCTGATGTGAAGAACTGACTCCTTGAAAAGACCCTGTTGCTGGGAAAGATTGAAGGCAGGAGGAGAAGGGGATGACAGAGGATGAGATGGTTGGATGGCATCACCAACTCAATGGAGATGAGTTTAGGTAAACTCTGGGAGTTGGTGATGAACAGGGAGGCCTGGAGTGCTGCAGTCCATGGGGTTGCAAAGAGTTGGACACAACTGAGCAACTGAATTGAACTGAACTGAATATCACAAATCATAAATCCTGATATACAGTGTATTTGAAAGCTGTATCTTCCATGTAGTTTTTTTTTCTTAATGAGAAAGCCTTTCATGACCCTCTGTGATATGAATTTATAATACAGACAGTATTATTCTCTGTATTGACTTTAAGATTAAAATTACTATTGCTTTTTTCTCTTCTTTGTTCGAATCTTTGATCTTAATAAAAATACCTACTGAGTAAGCCATTCATTTCACTGGCCTCTTCATGTTCTACATAAGTATACAAACTTCATTTTGTTTTTCTGCCTTAGATAATAAACCTCCCATAAAGCTATTTTATCATAATGGTATAAATATTACTTTAAATTATAAACTATTGCTCCAAGTCACATTCATTTTACTCTTCATTTTCCTCTGCACTGTTTCTGACACATTCACATTATGTATCTGGAAAACTAAGGATAATACTGCTATGAGTTTTCTATTTCTTCATATGTTCACTGAGAAGAAAAATCAGTCTTTACTTCTTGCGAATTAATTTTGTGTTCTAATTACACATTCCTGTTGAACACTAAAAAAAATCCATTTTAATATTATAGTCAGTGGCTTATAAACCATTTCAATGGCTCAGCAATTCAACTCAGTGCAATATGACCTTCTACATCTGTCACCTCACTAATTGCCTAGATTCATTCATTTGCTTTTGCTGGCTAGGAAGGCATTCTCTTCAGTCTTCAGTGCTCTGAGAGCTGTGTTCTCTATCATAGAGTACATGTTTAGAAAAAGAAGTGTTCATTGTATGACAAAGGTCTATGAATAGATATGCTTCTTTGACAGCTCTTCCATGTTACCATACATAAATTCTACTAAAACCAATGGTCTTGTGGGTGTCAGTAGTTCATGAGTGATACCTATGTCACTAATTTTTAACCTCATTTTCAAGATTGAGATATAATTCATACTGTAAAATTCACCCTTTCAAAGTGTACAATTGAGTGTCTTTTCAGTATATTCACAAAGTTATGTAACCAACCCCACTAACTAATTTCAGAATATTTTTGACACCCCATAAGAATTCCTATACTTATCAGCAGTCACTCCTCATTTGCTTTACTCCCAAGACCCTAGAAATCATTGATCAATGATTTTGTAGGAAACTATTTACAAGAAGCAGAGAAGGCAATGGCACCCCACTCCAGTACTCTTGCCTGGAGAATCCCAGGGATGGGGGAGCCTGGTGGGCTGCAGTCCATGGGGTTGCTAAGGGTCGGACATGACTGAGCAACTTCACTTTCACTTCTCACTTTCATGCACTGGAGAAGGCAATGGCAACCCACTCCAGTGTTCTTGCCTGGAGAATCCCAGGGACGGGGGAGCCTGGTGGGCTGCCATCTATGGGGTCGCACAGAGTCGGACACGACTAAAGTGACTTAGCAGCAGCAGCATGTACAGGAAGGCAAGCTTTTAAAATGATTTTAATTGAATTATTTGGTGCATTTTAAAAACTACAATCCCTTTCCCTTGCTTAGTTTCATACTTCTCTCTCAATTTTTACCAATTATAGTAGCCTTTTATTATTAAAATATTACTTAAAACAGCTAACATATTAGCCTAAGATATGTAAGTTTAGAGAGAGAGAAAAACAACAAAAAAACCAAACTCTGTAGCAATTTATTAACTCCTATCTGATCATCTCACAAATGTTGCTTTCTCAAGAAAGTTTCGTTCCTGTTTTTCGGACTAGTTTAGAAGCCCCATCATGTAGGGTTTTTCATCAATTAATTTAATGACATTCATAACAACTTGTAATTATATATTTATTTGTATAACATCTATTTCTATCTCTTGACTCCATGACCTCTTAAGTCAAAGTTTCCATGTCTTTTTTGCACACTGTTTCTACCTCTGGAGCCTGGCATGGTCTGTGTATATAATGGGCTTCTTATAAATGTATGCAGTGAATGTTAGGAAAAATAAAATATACATTATATTAATATCATGCTGTTGACTAAATGTACAGAATGCAAAACTCAGAGGTTTTTCAAAACTCTTTGCTTAGGGTATCACAATAAATGCAACCCAAAGTTTTAGTATCAGAGAGGGGTAGTTTTGATTTCCAGCTTTACTATTTACTGACTGAGTAGGCCAGGAAGAAGGGAAAATTCAAACTTGAACTGGAATACAAAGTGTCTGCTCCATCTAGCATATGATGTGGTCTTAAATGAAATGAATTAAGAAACTCTCCTGACCTACTCCAGAATCTCCTAGAAGTGCTATAATGAGGCTTTCATGAATGCCTTAGGAAGATAGACTAACCTCCTCAACCCCAGAAGGAATACAAAGCTTTGAAAAAGGCAGGAGAAACTTCTCTGGTGTTTCTGCTACTCTTCACTTGAGAGAGACAAGGATGCCTTTTAGTGGTCCTGCCCAGGTCATTCAGCCCTCCACAAACAGTTCTTTGTCTTCCTTTTCCTTTCCTCTTAATTTTCCTTAAGGATAAAGAGTAAAGTTCTCTATCCCAAAGGAAGAGGGACCTACATCTTCCATTCAGCTGTGTGCTCATGGGTTGGGGGACTTTCCTGTGCTCAGCTATTGATAGTGTGGGTGGTGTCCTCAATTTCTCTGGATTCTTTATCCTTTAGAAATCTGGGGGAAAACAAGAGCCAACACTACTAGTGAAAGGGAGTAGGAATTGGCCCACATTCCTTTTTTTTTTTCTTATAATTCAGGGGTTTCTTTACCTTGTTTCATAAATTAGATGGGGAAATATGTCTATATTTTCATTAGACTCTAGCTAATTTTTTATAACTAAAATTTTAGCATTTCCTTTACTTTCAAATGTAAGCAACAAAGTATGTTAGCAACAGAAGTAACTGGGACTTTGTTAACAAAAGAAATCAGAGATATTTTATACTACCTAAAATTATTGCAGATACCTCAAAATATTGTTTATTCTTATCACTACTAAAGTTACTTGAAACTGGAACTTCAAATTTAAGGCATTAAGTAAGAATATATATCATTACATAAAAGTTTGTTTTTTATTACAGTAAGTGATAACTGTATTTCAATATTATTGGTTTCTCTTCCAAGCCTATGTGAGTTATTTTACTTTGTGTGTTTAAAAAGATGATGAGATATAACCAGCCAAAATGGCTATCATCAAAAAATTCACAAACAGCAAATGCTGGAGAGGGTGTAGAGAGAAGGGAACACTCCTACACTGCTGGTGGGAATGCAAATTGGTACAGTCACTATGGAGAACATTATGGAGGTTCCTTTAAAAATAGAGCTGTCATATGACCCTATAATCCTACTCATGGGCATATATCCAGAGAAAAACATAATCTGCACCCCAATCTTCATTAAAGCACTGTTTATGATAGCCAAGACATGGAAGAAACTTAATGTTCATCAACAGAAGAATGGATAAAGATGTGGTACATATAAACAACCGGATATCACTTGGCCATTAAAAAGAATGAAATAATGCCATTTGCAGCAACATAGACTAGAGATTGTCATACTGAGTGAAGTGAGTCAGACAGAGAAGGAGAAATATCATATGGCATCCCTTATAGTGGAATCTAAAAGGAAATGATATAAATGAACTAACTTATAAAACAGAAAGAGACTTACAGGCTTACAGAATGAAATTATGGTTGCCAGGGGGCAGCATAGGGCAAGGGATAGTGAGGGAATTTGGGATGGCCATGTACCACACTGATATATTTAAAATGGATAACCAATACGGACCTTATTGTATAGCACAAGGAACTCTTCTCATTGTTATGAGGCAGCCTGTAGGGAAGGGGAGTTTGGGGGAGAATGGATACATGTTTATGTATGGTTAAGTCCCTTAACCATTCACCTAAAACTATCATAGTATTGTTAACTGGCTATACCGCAAAAGAAAATGAAAAAGTTTAAATTAAAAAATAATTAAAAGATGACATTAAGGTCCATAGGCTTCATCAGAGTACACACATACACATAGATGGGAATTCTATTCTAATTAGATTTCTCCCAAACCACCTGTCCTTGTCATTTTCTGTTTACTTGTTTCCTTAAGGAAGACTGACTCAGAGATTGTTGCTTTGGCCTAAGAAGATCTGGAAAATATTAGTCGCATTGCAGGACGCTTTCTTTCCTGCTCTTTTGCTTCCTTCCCTAGGGGATCAATAAATTCTTTCCAGCATCAGAAAGGTCCTAAAATTCAGGTTTGAAATTTTGGGAGAAAAACCTCCTCTTAAGGTTGACATAAGTGAAAGTCACTCAGTCGTGTCCTACTCTTTGTGACCCCATGGACTATACAGGTCATGGAATTCTCCATGCTAGAATACTGGAGTGGGCAGTCTATTCCTTCTCCAGTGAATCTTCCTGACCCAGGGATCAAACCAGGGTCTCCCGCATTGCAGGTGGATTCTTTACCAACTGAGCTATCAGGGAAGCCCTAACGTTGACATATTCTTGGAGTTATTTACACTATAGCCTAAATATGGTTCAGATTTACCCAGTAACTCTCCCAGGTGGCTCAATATAGCTCAGTTGATGTGTTTTGGGGTTAGGAATCAAATTCCCTGTTGCTCAGAGAACTCTTGTTTTGTGGTCTTTTATGTATATATCTCCCTCAGGAATATAGGAGTGAATGGCTCCCTGGTTAAAGTATAAATATGAAATGAAATTTTCTGTATTCAACAAAGGGCAGGGAAGCAGCAATTTCCTTAGCCTCTCTCTTAGAGGGTTTCCTTGAAAACATAGTAGATGAACCTTTTCATTTTACAGTTAAAGCTTGCAGCTGTCTGACCTCTGAAACTGTAAAAACACACTTCTGAAATTGACTCAGGGTTCTTACAAGATTGCTCACAACGTATGCATGAGAAAAAGCATACCACTTTCCCTCTGAATGAGACAAAAGGAGTGTTACTTGTTCTTTTTTTCAACTATATACGTTTGGGCGAGATTCTGTCTGGTCTTTACGGTGTCTTTCATAGATGCCTGCAATAAGCATTGTACTCCAGATATGCTTAATCAGTGATAAAATTGCTTTCTTTCTCTTCCAGGTTTTGTGGAATGAACTTTGTTGGTAGGATTTCTGTTTCCCCAATAGAAGTAAAGATTTGGCTATCTTTAGATCTTGTGTCCTAGTGTGTGTGTTAGTTGCTCAGCCATGTCCAATCTGTCCCATTACATTAATACAATTTGAATCTCACCATGACTTCTAAGGACTTCCCAGGTGGTGCTAGAAGTAAAGAACCTACTGTCAATGCAGGAGACATAAGTGACATGGATTCAATCGATCCCAGGGTCATGAATATCCTCTGGAGGAGGGTAAGGTAATCCACTCCAGTATTCTTGCCTGGAGAATCCCATGGACAGAGGAGCCTGGTGGGCTACAGTCCATAGGATTGAAAGAGTCAGACATGACTGAAGTTACTTAGCATGCATACGTGCGTGAATTCTATTAGTTACTGTTACATGCTTTTCTTTCCTCACCTGTAAGGAGATAATTGATTGATTCAATTTTCTGTATAATTTTTTTATTATTTTGCAGATACTGGCAATACATTCTAGGATGACATGTTTGAAGTCTGACTTAAATATACACGTGTGTGGTATTAGTTGCTGAGTTGTGTCCAATTCTTTTGCGACCCCAAGGACTGTAGCCAGTCAGGCTTCTCTGTCCATGGGATTTCCCTGGCAAGAATTCTGGAGTATTCCACTTCCTTCTCTGGGGGATCTTCCTGACCTAGGAACTGAACCCATGTCTCCAGCATTGGCAAGCAAATTCTTTACCACTGAGCCACCAGGGAGGCCCCACATATATATAGTCCTAAATGTAGTGAAGGAGGGCATCTTAACATGATGAGAGGCTAGGAAACTACCTATCTGAAGACGTTGTGTAGTGACTTAGATATCAAAACAAGGGAAAATAAAAATGGTTTAAATATGAAATCCAAGTCTGTGGTTACAAGAAAATGTGCTCTGTATTATAGATATTGGTCTGCAATTGAATTGCTGGTCATAAAAGCGACTCTATTTGGTATGCTCCAGAATCCAAAGGAGCAGGGATTTACTTATTCTCTTTGCCTGTGTGGATCACAATAAACTGTGGAAAATTTTGAAAGAGATGGGAATACCAAACCACCTGACTTGCCTCTTGAGAAAGCTGTATGCAGGTCAGGAAGCAACAGTTAGAACTGGACATGGAACAACAAAGTGGCTCCAAATAGGAAAAGGAGTATGTCAAGGCGGTATATTGTCACCCTACTTATTTAACTTATATGCAGAGTACATCATGAGACACCCTGGGCTGGAGGAAGCACAAGCTGGAATCAAGATTGCCGGGAGAAATATCAGTAACCTCAGAAATGCAGATGATACTACCCTTATGGCAGAAAGTGAAGAAGAACTAAAGAGCCTCTTGATGAAAGTGAAAGAGGAGAGTGAAAAAGTTGGCTTAAAGCTCAACGTTCAGAAAACTAAGATCATGGCATCTGGTCCCATCACCTCATGGGAAATAGATGGGGAGACAGTGGAAACAGTGGCTGACTTTATTCTTCTGGGCTCCAAAATCACTGCAGATGGTGATTGCAGCCATGGAATTAAAAGATGCTTGCTCCTTGGAAGGAAAGTTATGACCAACCTAGATAGCATATTAAAAAGCAGAGACAATACTTTGCCAACAAAAGTCCATCAAGTTAAGGCTATGGTTTTTACAGTGGTCATGTATGGATATGAGAGTTGGACTATAAAGAAAGCTGAGTGCCGAAGAATTGATGCTTTTGAACTGTGGTGTTGGAGAAGACTCTTGAGAGTCCCTACAACTACAAGGAGATCCAACCAGTCCATCCTAAAGGAGATCAGTCCTTGGTGTTCATTGGAAGGACTGACATTGAAGCTGAAACTCCAATACTTTGGCCACCTGATGCGAAGAGCTGACTCATTGGAAAAGACCCTGAGGCTGGGAAAGGCTGAGGGCAGGAGGAGAAGGGGATGACAGAGAATGAGATGGTTGGATCGCGTCACCAACTCAATGGACATGGAATTGGGTGGACTCCGAGAGTTGGTGATGGACAGGGAGGCCTGGTATGCTGCAGTTCATGGCGTCACAAAGAGTTAGACACGACTGAGCAACTGAAATGAACTGAGAGATTCGCTAGAGGAACATGCAGGAGGCTGACTGGAGTGATAAATGTAAGAGTGCCTGGAAACTAGCAGGTGCTCAATAACATCAGCTTCCCTTCCCATTTCCTTTCAAATACATTTCCTCCTATCCTATGAAAACAAAACATGCTTTGATTTTATCCCAACATTACCATAATTGTTTTTCAATACAGAAAATATTACACATGATTCTGACAAATAATCTGTGCATTATGTCTGTAAACAAAATTCCTATGTGTAGCTGACTAAAAGAAGATATTTGATGATACTTGAAAATATTTACCACTAGGCCTTTGTCCTATGAATCTCTCATCTATATGCTTTAATTATATCATGTACTTAAGTGACATGAAATGCTAAGTGGCTTAGTATATTAGATTAGACAATCTCTGAAGATACCCCTCGTCCAAGGTAAGGAGCAGCAGTTGCGATTTGCTGAGGCAGCCGTAAAGAGATATCCCACGTCTGAGGTAAGAGAAACCCAAGTAAGATGGTGGGTGTTGCGAGAGGGCATCAGAGGGCAGACACACTAAAACCATAATCACAGAAAACTAGCCAATCTGATCACAGGAACACAGTCTTGTCTAACTCAATGAAACTCAGCCATGCCGTGTGGGGCCACCCAAGATGGTTGGGTCATGGTTGAGAGGTCTGACAGAATGTGGTCCACTGGAGAAGGGAATGGCAAACCACTTCAGTATTCTTGCCTTGAGAACCCCATGAACAGTATGAGAAGGAAAATGATAGGATACTGAAAGAGGAACTCCCCAGGTCTGTAGGTGCCCAATATGCTACTGGAGACCAGTGGAGAAATAACTCCAGAAGGAATGAAGGGATGGAGCCAAAGCAAAAACAATACCCAGTTGTGGATGGGACTGGTGATAGAAGCAAGGTCTGATGCTGTAAAGAGCAATATTGCATAGGAACCTGGAATGTTAGGTCCATGAATCAAGGCAAATTGGAAGTGGTCAAACAGGAGATGGCAAGAGTGAATGTCAACATTCTAGGAATCAGTGAACTAAAATGGACTGGAATGGGTGAATTTAACTCAGATGACCATTATATCTACTACTACTACTATCTAAGGCAGGAATCCCTTAGAAGAAATGGAGTAGCCATCATAGTCAACAAAAGAGTCCAAAATGCAGTACTTGGATGCAATCTAAAAAACAACAGAATGATCTCTGTTCATTTCCAAGGCAAACCATTTAGAATCACAGTAATCCAAGCCTATGCCCCAACCAGTAATGCTGAAGAAGCTGAAGTTGAACAGTTCTATAAAGATCTACAAGACCTTTTAGAACTAACACCGAAAAAAGATGTCCTTTTCATTATAGGGGACTGGAATGCAAAAGTAGGAAGTCAAGAGACACATGGAGTAACAGGCAAATTTGGCCTTGGATTACAGAATGAAGCAGGGCAAAGGCTAATAGAGTTTTGCCAAGAGAATACACTGGTCATAGCAAACACCCTCTTCCAACAACACAAGAGAACACTCTACATATGGACATCACCAGATGGACAACACTGAATTCAGATTGATTATATTCTTTGCAGCAAAGGAGGAGAAGCTCTATACAGTCAGCAAAACCAAGACTGGGAGCTGACTGTGGCTCAGATAATCAACTCCTTATTGCCAAATTCAGACTTAAACTGAAGAAAGTAGGGATAATCACTAGACCATTCAGATATGACCTAAATCAAAGCCCTTATGACTATACAGTGGAAGTGAGAAATAGATTTAAGGGACTAGATCTGATAGACAGAGTGCCTGATGAACTATGGATGGAGGTTTGTGACATTGTACAGAAGCCAGGGATCAAGACCATCCCCATGGAAAAGAAATGCAAAAAGGCAAAATAGTTGTCTGAGGAGGCCTTACAAATAGCTGTGAAATGAAGAGAAGTGAAAAGCAAAGGAGAAAAGGAAAGATATTCCTATTTGAATGCAGAGTTTCAAAGAATAGCCAAGAGTGATAAGAAAGCCTTCCTCAGTGATCAATGCAAAGAAATAGAGGAAAACAATGGAATGGGAAAGACTAGAGATCTCTTCAAGAAAATTAGAGATACCAAGGGAACATTTCATGCAAAAATGGGCTCGATAAAGGACAGAAATGGTATGGACCTAACAGAAGCAGAAGATATTAAGAAAAGGTGGCAAGAATACACAGAGCTATACAAAAAAGATCTTAATGACCCAGATAATCACAATGGTGTGATCACTGACCTAGAGCCAGACATTCTGGAATGTGAAGTCAAGTGGGCCTTAGAGAGCATCACTACGAACAAAGCTAGTGGATGTGATGGAATTCCAGTTGAGCTATTTCAAATCCTGAAAGGTGATGTTGTGAAAGTGCTGCACTCAATATGCCAGCAAATTTAGAAAACTCAGCAGTGGCCATAGGACTGGAAAAGGTCAGTTTTCATTCCAATGCCTAAGAAAGGCAATCCCAAAGAATGCTCAAACTACCGCACAATTGCACTCATCTCATCTGTTAGTAAGGTAATGAAGGTGCTCAAAATTCTCCAAGCCAGGCTTCAGCAATATGTGAACCATGAACTTCCAGATGTTCAAGCTGGTTTTAGAAAAGGCAGAGGAACCAGAGATCAAATTGACAATATCCGCTGGATCATCGAAAAAGCAAGAGAGTTCCAGAAAACATCTATTTCTGCTTTATTGACTACACCAAAGCCTTCAATTTTGTGGATCACAATAAACTGTGGAAAATTCTGAAAAAGATGGGAATATCAAACCACCTGACCTGCCTCCTGAGAAATCTGTATGCAGATTAGGAAGCAACAGTTAGAACTGGACATGGAACAACAGACTGGCTCCAAATAGGAAAAGGAGTATGTCAAGGCGGTATATTGTCACCCTACTTATTTAACTTATATGCAGAGTACATCATGAGACACCCTGGGCTGGAGGAAGCACAAGCTGGAATCAAGATTGCCGGGAGAAATATCAGTAACCTCAGAAATGCAGATGATACTACCCTTATGGCAGAAAGTGAAGAAGAACTAAAGAGCCTCTTGATGAAAGTGAAAGAGGAGAGTGAAAAAGTTGGCTTAAAGCTCAACGTTCAGAAAACTAAGATCATGGCATCTGGTCCCATCACTTCATGGGAAATAGATGGGGAGACAGTGGAAACAGTGGCTGACTTTATTCTTCTGGGCTCCAAAATCACTGCAGATGGTGATTGCAGCCATGGAATTAAAAGATGCTTGCTCCTTGGAAGGAAAGTTATGACCAACCTAGGTAGCATATTAAAAAGCTGAGACATTACTTTGCTAACAAAGGTCCGTCTGGTCAAGGCTATCATTTTTCCAGTGGTCATGTATGGATGTGAGTGTTGGACTGTGAAAAAAGCTGAGTGCCGAAGAATTGATGCTTTTGAACTGTGGTGTTGGAGAAGACTCTTGAGAGTCCCTTGGACTGCAAGGAGATCCAACCAGTCCATCCTAAAGGAGATCAGTCCTGGGTGTTCATTGGAAGTACTGATGCTGAAGCTGATACTCCAATACATTGGCCAACTCATGCGAAGAGTTGACTCATTGGAAAAGATCTGATGCTGGGAGGGATTTGGGGCAGGAGGAGAAGGGGACGACAGAAGATGAGGTGGCTGGATGGCATCACCGACTCGATGGGCATGAGTTTGAGTAAACTCCAGGAGTTTGTGATGGACAGGGAGGCCTGGTGTGCTGCGATTCATGGGGTCGCAAAGAATTGGACACGACTGAGCGGCTGAACTGAACTGAACTGATATGCATTTGTAACAGAATAGGGTCTAGACTCATTCCACATCTCAAAAAATTTTGCAAACCCCAAGGAGATTAGAAAAAAGGAATTAGCCCAAGGTAAATCATGCCATTTAAACAGAAGATGTGGCATAAAAATTCAATTATTTAATTCTTCATACAAAAACAATATGATTTAATTAAGAGTAGGTCATATCAGGTTACTAATGAAATATTACTCTAAAGTTGGAAAGCTATGATCATAAATGAACTTTTATTTTTTTTTTTTCTTTTAAAACTTTCTCTTCAGTTGCTAGAGTAAGAGGGCTTTCCTTTCAAAAGGTTTTATCATTTCACATGTATTAAGAGTTGGAAGTTGAAGAAACAATGATGTCAGATGACTACTGAATGTTTAAATTTACCATGAAAGTGAAAGTGAAGTCACTCAGTCGTGTCCAACACTTTGGGATCCATTGGACTGTAGCCTACCAGGCTCTTCCGTTCATGGGATTCTCCAGGCAAGAATACTGGAGTGGGTTACCATTTCCTTCTCCAGGGGATCTTCCGGACCCAGGGATCGAACCCGGGTCTCCCAATTGGAGGCAGACGCTTTAACCTCTGAGCCACCAGGGAAGCCTTACCATAGTTGGGTTTATATACTTTGATCAGTCTTACAGGTCAGTAATGATTGAATTAATTTGTTTTCCAGAATCCAAGACATATGTGAGCATGAGTGAAACAAAGTCATTAAAAATAACATTGCACATTTTCAAAAGAATTAACACTGACTATATTTATTAAGGCATGTGTTTTCAGTGCAAAGTTGTATTTCAAATGAAATGTAAAAACCCATTTCAGGTGAACACTTTTACCAGTTTTTGGTAAAAAAAAAAAACTGTTTTCTTAATTCTCATATGTAGCCTAGAGGAATGTTACAGAATTAAGTGGGAAATCCAAAATCTCACACTTATTTTTGGTGCCATGTATTCCTTCATGAAACATTTAACCAACTAAATTTCTGGTTAAGAACCAGGCACTCTTAGCCTTGAGAGTTATAAAAAGATCAGTAAAAAGTCATTGCATTACCCAGCCTACCTATAGGACAGTGATTAAGAAAATGGACTCCTAAATAAGACTGCTGGGCAAGTATGACTGAGAAACTACTTTAATCTCTTTGTCTTGGTCTCTAATCTAAAAAAATAAGAATTTTAGTATTTCCAGTTCTTACAGTTGTGGTGAAGTATAAAATGATATATATATAAAACTTCAAACTCTGAGCAACACAAGGTCCCCAACAGTCCTCCTTCCCATGGCACTCTGCCTATTGAGCTGCTTGAAATTCTAACAACAGTCCCTGTTTACTCTTTCTTCTATATTTTTGGGCTTCCCCGGCAGCCCTAGTGGTAAGGAATCCACCTGCCAATGCAGGAGACACAGGCAACATGGGTTCAATCCCTGGATGGGGAAGATCCCCTGGAGAAGGAAATGGCAACCCACTCCAGTATTCTTGGCTGGGAAATCCCAGGCAGAGGAGGCTGGAGGGCTACCGTCCATGGGGTCACTTCCACACAGTGCTCACAAGACTGTTTTATTAATATATTGAGCAATGCACCTTATCTGTCTGTATCTTATCAGATTGTAAACTCTTCAGGGATAAGGACAATATTGAATTCATACCTTCATAGCTAATAGTTATTAATAATACAGAACTAGGTATAACTGATATACCTGAACACCTGAGAAAAAGGAATGAATGATACTCTTTAGAATAAGTGGCAAGCTAGTGATTCTTGAATAGTTCAAATATGTTTATTCTTAGGGTATTATTATTATAATTATGTATCAATTGGATGCTCACTGTATGCTACAGCATTAGACAAGATCAAGAATATTGCATTGGTCTTGTTACAGAATAAAAAGTCATGGCAATATAAAGCATGGTGACTATAATTAATAAGACTATTGCATACTTGAACTCTGCTTAGAGAATAGATCTTAAAAGTCTTCATTGAAAGAAAAAAAAACTGTAATTATGTATGGTGACAGATATTAACTGGACTTAACTACAGTGATCATTTTGCAATACATATAAATATCAAATCACTATTTTGTATACCTGAAACTGGTTTAATGCTATATGTCAGCTATACCTCATCAATCAACTAACAAAATTATAGTACTGTGCTGTAGCCAGTATTCCAAATTTAATGAGGTATACATCAGAGATATCTTTATCCAGGATACTATTTCAATTTTAGATATATTGATTTCATCCTGGGAACTTTGGGGAGCAGGGTGATGTGACTAGAAATGTTTTTTCTATTAAAAAGACAAGTGATCATACACCTACAAGAAGTGAGATAGCTAGTCAGCAAGAGAGCCGGAGAAAAAGCTTTAAAGAGAAAGGACAACAAGCGCAAAAGCCCTGAGGTAGAAGTGTAATGAGTGTTTTGAAGAACCCTCCAGGAGGCCAGTGTGGTTCAAACAGTAAAGTAAAAAGGGAAAATATTTAGAGAGGTCAGGGTGTATATGGACAGATTAAGTAGAGCTTCAGAGTATAGGATATTTGGCATTTATTCAGATTTAGGAAGTACTGGGTGGATTTTGAGTAATTATGTGACATAATCTAACATATGGTTTAATGATTACTGTGTTCAAAGGAGATGGTATGCAGAAACAAGGAAATGAGAGAAACTAGTTGGGAGAGAAGTGGGCGGCAAGAGATGACTGGTGCTCTAGATCAGGGTAGAGATATATTTACATAAACAAATGACATACCATTAGGTGAAATAAATCAAGTAATGAATATTAAGGGACAATTAGTCCCTTAATTGTCCCTTAAGGTGGACAATTCTGTCACCATTTGTGTTTTAATACTTTTCTTAAATGTTGAATCAGATCATGGATAAGAATGATATAATTTAATTTCTATTTTAATCTAGTATGTCTATAGATAAAATATCTCAGAGTTTCAGTAAAGAATGAAAAATAAGAAGGGAAGAAATTATTTTCCCAGCACAAGTATTTTTGGATTACTAAGTGAACTGCAGGTACAGATATCCTGTTCTGCCATAACTTAATATATGTGACACTCTCATGAGATAAACTGCAGGATTTCTCATTCCTGAGGACTTACCACAGGATGCTATCATTTTTGGATCTACTTCTGACAAATACAATCTCCCAGTGTCCAACATAAGCTCTTAAAAACATTTTCTGTATGCTTCAGATTTAAAATGTATGCTTAATCCTGAACCATGATAAAAATCTTTTCCTAAATAGACAAACTTTGTAAATTCTTAGGGTTCAGATCAGGTGAAGAAAATATTTACTAAGAGCTTTCTTACATACATTAATGTCTCCTGCATGCAAAGGAGTAATATAAAGCTCAACACTTCATGAACTTACGTTGCTCCAGGGTGAGACTAAATCAACATTACAATCAATCAATCAATCGATCTATCTTTCCTTATGTTGGCACTTAAGGATCATAGTCTAATAGCCAACCCCCTACTCATGTACTCTGCAGCAAAGTCTACCAGTCAGTCAATATCTTCTGCCTCCATTATCAGATATTTTAGTTAGGATTTCTACTATAGGGTAAGACTGAGCATGTAAAGCAGAAAAAACTGGCAACCTAATTCTCAAACACTGATGAAATTACAAATAGAGGCATAAACAAATTTACACTTGACAAAGGCAACTACTGGAATAACCAAAAATAACATAACTCAAACACTAAAGAGATAGGCTGTGGATGTGACATAACTATTTATCTTTTGTATTGGAAAATCAATAGATACTATCTAATGTTGGAAAATCAAGCAACAGAGCTTCATGTTATACAAAGAGAGCCATCAGAGCAATTAGAAATTATTAGAAAGCTCAGTTGAGGAATAGGAGAGTAGAAAAGGGTAAAGCAGATGAACATTGATTTCCATTGCTTTAAATTGCAAGCATCTCAGTATTATTTCCTTAGTTATCATATGCACATTTTACTTTGCTTAAAAAATGCAAGATTTCTCTTAAGAGTAATTTATACTTATGAATAACAAACACTTCTAGCTCTATTGCACATGCTTTACACACTAATTTTGACTTTTGAGGTATTAATTTAGTAAATCTGAATGTCAGCCAGTTACTGTATATGATCACCATGAGGGAAAACAAATGGATATATGAAAATCTGATAAAGAAACTAAAATATTAAGTTCTTCTTAGTTTATGACAGTAATAGCCATATGACTAAATGTTTTAAATAAGTTATTTAATATAATTCCCCCAACAACTTTGCAAATTACACAATATTATCTCATGCTTATATGTGCAAAATAAACAAGGTCTCACAGTTGACTCAGGCTTTTTCCTTGTTTTTAAATCATTGTTTAGAGTTAAAAGTACCTAGTTCTAAAATTTGGATTTTCCTTTCCTCTCTAGTATATAAGAAATTATCCAGTATTATCATGTTTTTAACAGGGATGTATCAATTTTTTTGTCTAATAGCTTAAAGCATGCATTGAATAACTTTAAGTTGATTTTTACATCTTAGTATTATGGCTAAAAATCTAATGATATCCAACTTTGTTGTTGTTCCGTTGCTCAGTTGTGTCCAACTCTTTGCAACAGAGAAGCAGCACACCAGGCTTCACCTCATTATCTCTTGGAGTTTGCTCAAACTCATATCCATTGAATCAGAATACTATCTGCCATCTCGTCCTCAGCCACCCTCTTCTCTCCCTACCCTGAATCCTTCCTATCATCAGGGTCTTTTATAGTGAGTTGTCTCTTGAATGAGGTAGCCAAAGTATTGGAGCTTCAACTTCAGGATCAGTCCTTCCAATGAATATTCAGGGTTGATCTCCTTTAGGATTGACTGGTTTGATCTTGCTGTCCAAGGGACTCTCAAGAGTCTTCTCCAGAACAACAAATCAAAAACACCAATTTTGTGAAGCTCAGCCTTCTTTATGGTCCAATTCTCAGAATCCATACATGACTACTAGAAAAACCATAGCTTTGACTGTATGGATCTTTGAGTGCAAAGTGATGCCTCTGTTTTTTAATATGCTGTTTAGGTTTGTTATAGCTTTTCTTCCAAGGAGCAAGTGTATTTTAATTTCATGACTACAGTCATCATCCTCAGTGATTTTGGAGCCCAAGAAAATAAAATCTTCACTGTTTCCACTTTTCCCCCATTCACTATGAAGTGATGGGATTGAATAACATGATCTTAGTTTTTTGAATGTTGAGTTTTAAGCCAGCTTTTTCACTCTCCTCTTTCACTTTCATCAAGAGGCTCTTTAGTTTTTCTTTGCTTTCTGTCATTAGAATAGTAACATCTGCATATGTGAGGTTGTTCTTTCTCCTGGCAATCTTGATTCCAGCTTGTGAGTCATCCAGACCAGCATTTCGCATGATGTACTCTGCATCTAAGTTAAATAAGCAAGGTGACAATATGCATCCTTAACAGACTCTTTTCCCAATTTTTAGCCAGTCTGTTTTTCCATGTCTGGTGCTAACAGTCGCTTTTTATCCTGCATACAGGTTTCTCAGGAGACAGGTGCGGAGTGTGGGGTGTGGTATTCCCATCTCGTCAAGAATATCCAGTTTGTTGTGATCCACACAGTCAAAGGTTTTAGCAAGTCAATGAAAAAGATGTAGGCTTTTTTTTTTTATTCTCTTGCTTTTTCCATGATCAATGGATACTGTTATCCAACTTAAATGATGGTAAAAATTATTCTCTCTTAAGTAATTTTAAAATACTCAACTCCTGTGGTATTTTCAGAAATGAGTGAATGTGTATTTATATAAAATATCAGTTACATTTAATTAATATTAAAATGACAAAAAAGGCTAGTTCATCTAAAACATAACATACAATGCAAAGTGCAATGCATGATTTCCAACGTTATGCATGCTTCTGGAACACTGTTAAAAATTACAAGTATTAATATGCCAGTATTTGTTGGGAAGTTTACCAGGTCTGATTTACTATGTGTTGTGATTAATAACTGAATCTTCACAATAACCTATTGAATTAACAACTGTTATCTGTCTTTCAAGACTTAAAAATCAAGGCTCAGCTTGCCTCAGGTTATACATAGAGTAAGAGAACACGAAGTCAGATCTGTTCTTACCTCCAAATTGTCTGTAATGTGACTGTTCAATCAGATATACAAAATACACTTAATTAGGATATAATTGACCCATGAAACATTGGAAATGTTGAAAATAAATAGGATTATCTTAGGTGAGCATATTCTTTGTGAATGGTATATATTTTGGTACTCCAGCCTTTCCCATCTAAGTCACTGAAATACACCTATTTAATCATTTATTCCAGTGATTAACACTTAGTTTTTTGAGCGATAGTTTTCTGTGTCCTTCTGAGTTTTCTCCATCAAATTTTTGGTTTTTTCATGTCTGATGCTGCAAATTTTCCATGGTTTCTTAATGATTACTGACAGTAAATTTTGAAAAGTGCTTTTCTAAGTTTAGTATGCTTTTCTGCCTATAAACTGATTTCCCTTTTGTATGGCTATAAATTATAAGATAATAAATCACTCTTTCTCTTCATTTTCTATAAAATTTCATGTCATCAAATTTTTTTTCCTCTTTGGCAGGATTAAATCCAAAGTAATTGCTTCCCTTTTTATTTCCTTTATCTTGTAATAGATGAAATCATTACCTCAAGTCAGTTCGGTCAGTTCAGTCATGTCTGAATCTTTGTGACCACATGGACTGCAGCACACCAGGATTCCCTGTCCTTACCAACTCCCAGAGCTTGCTCAAACTCATGTCCATCGTGTCGGTGATGTCATCCAACCATCTCATCCTCTGTCATCCCCTTTTCCTCCTGCCTTCAACCTTTCCCAGCATCAGGGTCTTTTCCAAGGAGTCAGTTCTTCGCATCAGGTGGCCAAAGTATTGGAGTTTCAGCTTCAGCATCAGTCCTTCCAATGAATATTCAGGACTGATTTCCTTTAGGATGGACTGGTTTGATCTCACTGCAGTTCAAGGGACTCTAAAGAGTCTTCTCCAACACCACAGTTCTAAAGCATCAATGGCTATTTAGTAGATATCTACCTTTTCTTAATTTCTTACAACATTTTGAAATAAGTTATTTCAAGCACTCTTCTTTTAGATATGAGAGACAACAATCTCACAAGCAGCTCAGTGGTTAATAGCCCCCCCTGCCAATGCAGGAATGCAGGAGACACAGGCTGATCCTTGGGTGGGGAAGATGCCCAGGAGGAGCAAAAGGCAAACCACTCTGGTATTCTTGCCTGGGAAATCCCATAGACAGAGGCGGCTGGCGGGCTACAGTCCATGGGGTCACAAAGAGTCAGACATGACTGAGTGAATGAACACAAAGAACAAGCTTAGAGAGGTTAAATGACTTGTGTTAGTTAGAAATCACACATGTATAATTCTCATAGGTGAATACATTAAATGACTAAGAAAAACAACCATGTGCATTAGACACCAAAAATCCAAACTTTTAATCAACAGATCAGAGTTGCTGCTTTTTCTTGTTCCACTGAAATCACAGTAGTAAATATACTTTATTTTATAAAATCCTCCAGCTATTTATCCAGAAATATATATTCATGAATTTCTGAACCATTATCATTAACACTTGTTTCACTGTTAATTGCGGACACCCACAGTTTCCCTTCTTTTGTCCGCTAGATTATCCCTTTAAAATCATTAGAAAGAGCTGCTTATTTACTGTGGTCAACTGCTTAGCAAACTCCCTATCCCCAAATGAGGATGATGTTTCTGTTTCAGGTGCCTCTTTTAACTGTTTTTAATCTTAAAAATATTTAGTCTCTTTTTGAATATATTTTTCCCTAAGCCTTTTTCTAAGATATGTGATATTTTCCTGGCCATGATCATTGTCAGATCCTTCAGCACTCTGAATTTGATGCACTGGTCTTGTACTAGCTATAGCTGTAGCAGATCTGACAGCTTCCATCTGATATTATGTTACTGAAACTAATTTTAGGTATTTCTCCATCTTTTTGCACACTTGGGTCTTCTTTGTGCTTTTGGAGCTGCCTCAGGAGCTCTGACTTGGTCACTCCTTTTAAACAACTTAGTTCTTAGGAGAAATGTATATATCTCTATATCCTTGGTTCAAATTTATCAGTGATTATTGATAATATTATAGCTATTGCATTTATCTACTTTTGTTGAAATAACAGTTTCAATGTGTTTCTTCCTCGTTACTCAGTCAATATTTCCTGAGAACCTTAAGTTTTAGGAACTCCTTTAAATCCTGAGGATAAAAAAATGAACAAAACATCCCTGCTTTCAGAGAGCTGGCCCACTGTAACATGTACATTGCTTTAGAGACACCTAGGAATATCAGCACTTTTCCAAAATCATTTCTTTATAGAAACCAGTTAAAAAATCCTTGATAGAATCTGCATTGCCTACACCACACTGTAGATCATGTGTTAAATGGTTGATTTGTTAAAAAAAAAACAGAAGTAGCTTTAATTAATTCTTTCTAATTATAAAAACTCAGCCAAAAGGTTTTTTCTTACCATGACAACTTGGTAAGACTCTATTCCATCCAGGTCTTCCATCATCTCCCATGATACACGTGAGTGTTGAATATCCTTGAAGAATGTAACCAGCATCACAGTAATAGGTTACTGTTGACCCTAATTTATAATCCATTCCCAGTCTGGTGCCATTCATTATGTTGCCTGGATCAAAGCAGGACTCTCGGAGTTTTGCTGTAAGGTAATGTTGATATAAAATGAATTATTTTAAAATAGCACATTCTAGGAAACTTTCAGTATATCTTCATTTCTGCCTCTAACCAAACAGAAAGCACCAACACCCTTCTGCCTATGTTTAAGAGCGAAAAGTATAAGCAGCCCTTAACCATATCTGATGTTTTGCTGATTCACAGTGGTTAGAAAAAGACAAAATTCCTCATTGGTCTTCTCATTAAAATTAGTATCTAATATATATAGTCAAACACAGGGTTTCAGAGTTTATTATAAATTATGTGTTATCATCCATGCATAAATATTTTAAATGAATTATTTTGGAAAAGAAGAATTTGTTTATTTAATATTTCATTATTTAAAAGATCTTCCCCCAAATAAAGTACACTGCATTTCATGTGACTGAACTTAGATATAGTACTGCTGCCTATGCTGATTTCAGTTAATCACTAGGAAGAAAGTAAAAGATCCTATTTTTCTACCCTGAAGCCATTCCTCTTAACCTGCCTCCTCTACTCATTTCCCAAACATCTGGCAGAAGTCTGCACATTAAAAATAGTAACAAAATCTTTCTAATATCCAAACCATGATCTTTTTGGACACAGTCTATATCAAAGCCAAGAACTTTTGAAGGTAATAGTAATAGGTAATTAAAAAGTAAATTCCATTCACAACAAAGAACTGTTTTCTATGGAACCAGATAGTAAACTAGAGAGACTGAGAGAATATTTTGAATATATGAGAGAAATATATTAGCTCATCCATTTTGACAAATAAGTAGTAGAATACTTTTGTTATACCAGGTCTGGGTAACACGTGAATATTTCCATTTTATTATTATTACAGATAAATAGAGATGTACAATGTAAGGGCTGTCACAAATTCAAGATAACAAATATGATTTGTTACATTAGAATTTATCTTATGTTAATGGGAATTCAGGAGATGGGTGTATCTTTGGATGTGACTCATAAAATATTTGTAATTTAAGTCAAGAGTATCTTGGTGTTTGGCTATTTCAGTAATTATATTATCATAATAAATTAATCAAAATGTGATTAATTTTAATAGAAAAAAATATTTTTATTCCATTTGATAAAGTTTGCAGAGTTCAAAGTGCTTCAACACTTACAGGAAATGATTAGAAATTTATGCTTTAGGAAACATACTTCACAAGACTTCTCTGAATTCAACTAAAGAGGAAATGGTGGAAACAAACATTTAAATGATTTTTATAGAATACCAAATGAAAAATTCCCACTTCCTTTCCTTCCTTCCTTCTTTCCAGAAACTACTTAAGAGCCCATTATCAAAGTAACACTGGAAATACAGCCTTGGTGATAAAAAAAAAAAAAATACTCTAACCTTCATGGCTTTTACAGTCTATCAAGAAAAGAATTATATTAAGTAAACACTTGTGGTTGTGATGTATGTTGTATAAGGAGCAGCATTCAGAACCTTCCTGAAGAACTGACATCTAAACTGGGCATTGAGGGGTAATGGGCAGACTAGGTGAAAGGGGGATGAGAGACATGAAGGGGAGAAGTTATACTGGAGCTTGTAAGTCAGACAAACCTGATTTCTGAGCATCAATCCAAAACTAAATAACTTGATCTTTCAAAGGTATGCACATGTGCGCATATACACACAGTGTAAGAAATTCGTATCCCATATAACATAAGGAAAAGAACCAGTAGATTCTTTGGTCACTAAGAAAGAGGCTTTAGTAGTACAGAGGTTGGTTTGTTTAATTTTTCAGAGAAAAACATTAATCCTTTCCTTAAATAAGCAGAAAATGCAATGTAATTTTTAGGTGTATAACAGCAAACTACCATTTCTGTTCTTCATGAAATTGAACTAAATTTACCCTTGAGGGAAAAGGAAGGGTTGAAATTACTATTTAGAAAGATTAATCTCTTTGACATGTCTAACTGCCTAACATCCATCTTTTGAAAAGGTAGCTTTTTCCTTCTTTAAAGTTTTCCCCAAATTTTCAGTGACATATTAGTGAATCTATAATGCAAACCTACTTTTTGAGTAAAGGAAAACATGGTTGATAAATTAAAAATACTGCCTCTGCAACAATTTTATATTGCTAGGCTCATTTTGAGAGGATTCACTTATCTCTTTATTATGTTTACATACTACTTTAAATTCTCTTAATAGCTTTCTATGAATAATACTGCACTTGTTTATTTCCCTGTTTGCCATAGCAATTGCATCTGGAAATTTTGAGAATATAGGGAGAATCCTTACATAAAGGTCCAGGAAACAGATGGAAAAATGATTTTAATTTTTGAAAAAAAAATGTGAGGCAGACAAGTTGATAGTATTTTAATGAATAATTAACTTAATAAAATAATTCATTTGTATGAATAATTCACTTTTATGAATAATAATAACTTGCCTACTGAGTAGATCCCAGGTAAGAGTCCCTTGCCTTATATTCTCTAAGTAAAGCATGTTAGAAGCAGTCTGCTGGAAGACAGACGTAATCGTAAGCAACAGAGCCTGTATCTTAGCAATGGACTCTTTTTTCACTCTTAACAAAAAATTTATTTCAGAATTATTTCCAGGTGAAATTAAAGAATTT
The DNA here is from genome assembly GCF_019320065.1 of Cervus canadensis. Lineage (NCBI taxonomy): Eukaryota > Metazoa > Chordata > Mammalia > Artiodactyla > Cervidae > Cervus > Cervus canadensis. The sequence continues at coordinate 49,318,523 of NC_057397.1, read as the reverse complement.
TAAATGCTTATTTTAATGAAAAATTTTGACATTACTAAGTTGAAATATGTGTCCTTAAGAAGAGTCAACATGAAAAATTAAAGCTTTACTATGCTTCTGTTTTCATTTTATTAAGAAAGACATATAGATGAAATTATAATAAGCACAATATCTGGGTATTTCAGTAATTATATTATCATAATAAATTAATCAAAATGTGATTATAAAGTATTTATTATGCATGACATCATGATACTTTATATCATTATAAAGTATTTGCATCAGGCATGACAATAAATAAATAATGTTTGTTCAGTTCATACTTAATGACTTGTTTATAAATACATTTTTTTTCTGGGCTAATAAGAACCATAATATTTTTGTTGTTAAAGGTTAATCTTTAACAAACTTCAAAGTGTATTCCTACATACAGGTATATACTCATGAAAGGACCATTATTAAGAATAGTGTTCTGTAGATAATCAGTTATATGTTATTTTTATTTTTGAGAAGTCACCAGAGTATATAATATTCAGCTGCTTTTTATTTCCAGAATAGTGCAGTTGGGCATATACCTGCTGGCATGAACTCAGAAACTAAGAGCTAAATTCCCTTTAAGCTGTGAATGCATTGTAGTCCCCTCAAATCATAGTAACTCCCAAAAGGCTCTTTCTTTTGGAAGACCCATAGTTCACATAGGGTCAGATTCCCCATGTGCTCTTTGAGATTAAATATAAACCACAGACATATCTCTTTTATTTTGGAAAATACTGTTGATTAAACAATTGGAAATTAAACAATTTTGCTGTAAAATACCTCAAAGTAAAGCTGAAATGTAATAGGTTGCTCTATTAAAAGATATGTCTTAAATTGGTATATTAATTTAGAAAGTAATTGACTATATTTTAAGGTTCTTGAAGCAGGTGGCTAACTTACACCATATATAAACAACCATTCATAAATCTTTCACTGTAGATTTTTGGTGCCTATCAGATAAAACAGCAGCTGCCAGGAGGTCCCCTTCAGAAGCACAAAACTGTATCTATACTCTCTCCTTCATGTAAATAGTATATTTTGTTTATTAATATAAACATCACTCCTATGAGTTACACCTATTAAAAATTATAGTTATAAATATTTAAAATATACTTATTAACATAATTAAAAATAGCCTTAATACAAAAACAATGCAAAAGATAGCATTAAGCTAAAACGTTTATCAAGCATGCATTTAATATTGTATCTCATTGAAGTTACATTAGGATAAATGGAGACTGTGCTGTGCTTAGTCACTCACTCGTGTCCAACTCTTTGCCACCCCGTGAACTGCAGCCTGCTAGGCTCCTCTGTCCATGGGGACTCTTCAGGGAAGACTACTGGAGACTAGATTGATTTAAACTCTTTGGGGACATTGCTTTCAAGTTAATAAAACATCTCCCCTTACCTTCAAATCTCTATTTCTTTATTTCAGTTTACTATTGTCTACAACACTAGAGCATATCTACCATTTGACTTTTTAAAAATTTTAATTGGAGGCTAATTACTTTACAATATTGTGGTGGTTTTTGCCTTAAAACATTTGCTTTTTGTAAATAAAAGTAGTATTCCTTTCAGAATCCCTATTATTAGCAGGCTGTGTATTTGCGATGTTTGACTATAGCATTTGTTCACCATTCAAATGCTTTGTTTGCAGAACTCCTATGTATTTGCAAATAAACAAAAATAAGGTTCAGTGGCTATCTTCAAGAGGGAAATGAAGAGATCAGTATGAACACAAGCAATAGCAACTATACTCTGGTGTGAACTCTATAGAAGTAGGTGCTGAACCTATAGCTTTTTAAATAAAGACCTATAAATACCAGTATTTGGAGTGAGTTGGGACTTAAAAACTTTACTTTTTCAGAGCTAATAGAAATCAACATGCTTAAAATAAACTATATAACATGATTACAAATGACAGACAAATAGCTTTTACTATCCAGGACCTCCAGTTACATGTCAATTCCTTTTGCGGGTGCACATTTTATCTTGAAAATTCTGACATGTTTGCTTGGCTATGGCAGAAATAAACAACAAGACCACTTTATCAGCTTTAAGGAACCAGGCAATTAAAGAGCTAACTTTTTTTTTTTTAATATAAATAGAAAGTAGGGTGACTGATAAGAAAAGACAGATCTTGGAGACCCTGAAGTGGGAGATGAAATACGATGGGGGGTTTGAGAATTTTGAGAGCCAGTCCAGAAAGTTAAGTAGGTTGGATTTGCAGAATACCATAACCTTAGCACTAACATTGTAAAGAAATACTATCTGGAGTATAAAAATAAGACCTCAAGGAATTGTGTGTAAATGGGCACTGGTGTAGTAACTAAGGATGGTAGGCAGTAGTTGCAGGGTACAAGGTAGACTGAAGTTCATGGAATACTTATGTATTTCTCTCCGCCTGTGCTCACATTTTTATTTTCCTTTACTCTTATTGGTAGTGATAAGTTATGCCATCTTATGCAATTCACTTTGACAATCTGATTCTCAATTTTATCATTTGAAAATAGGTATAGTAATATCTACCTGATAATGCTGTTAGCTAACATTTTGTTGCATTTACAAGTGTTTTTGCTAATGGGAAAGACAGAGATACTGTATTGAAAGAGCTAATAACTGTACTTGGAGTAAAGTACATAATAGGTAATTAACATTGTCCTTTTAAAAAATGCATCAGTGGCCCTTTTCCTGTGGTGGCATAAATTGTAGCTTTTCAGAAATAATGGGACACAGAAATTGACCAAGATGGGAAATAGGAGGGGCAATACATTTAATTTGAGATATGGTGAGTAGATTTTATCTCAAGTGCTAAATGACATGGATTTAATAATGACTACATGGAATGTTATGAGAGAAAGGACTGTGAAGTCAAGTCCAGTTTCCATGAGAAAGAATGCTGTAACAAATTAGCATCATCTGCCCTGAGTATGGTAGTATTTGTGGCATTCTTCCTGTATCTGTTATCCTATGGATCTCTGGAAATGCTTTGTTAAATACAAACTCACAATAGAACCTAGCTTTACTGACTTGCTTACAGTTCTCTACCTCTTTTTAACTGAGTCTTGTTTATAAAGCTATCACCTTGCAGATATTCCTAAAAAGCCAAGTTCTTATTTGTAAAATATAGGACATGAATGTGTCTCTAAGTTTCCTTAGATTTCAGTACTGTTATTATTCTAATCATGTCTTGATTTAAAATATAAAACACCTCTTTAGGCAACTCAAAATCAGCTACATAATTATCAAAGAATTACTATGTATGTAGGCATTATTCTAATAAGTTCACTGTATAGTGGTAAATAGAGTTCTTGCTCTTAAGAAGTTTGTTTTTCTGGTTTATGTGTAGGGATTGAGTGGGGCTTCCCAGGTAGCTCAGCTGGTAAAGAAACCACCTGTAATGCAGGAGACCCTGGTTCTATTCCTGGGTCGGGAAGTTTTCCTGGAGAAGGGATAGATTACCCACTCCAGTATTCTTGGGCTTCCCTGGTGACTCAGACGGTAAACAATCTGCCTGAAATGGGTTCAATCACATGCTTCAATCCCTGGGTTGGGAAGATCCTCTGGAGAAGGTCATGGCAACCTACTCCAGTATTCTTCCTAGAAAATCCCCATGGACAGAGGAGCCTGCTGGGCTACAGTCCATGGGGATGCAGAGAGTCAGATATGATTGATCGACTAAGCGCAGCGCAGGGATTGAGGGGCATAAATGGGAGTGTGCATAGTAAATAAATAGCAAATAAATGAAAAATAAAATATCAGGTAATTATATGACTTTGATAAGAGAAATTTGTGATAGTACAAGAGAAAAAGCAAAAGGAGTAGATGGCTCAAAATAAGATTAAAAACATGTATATATGTACCCAAAAATGGGTTCTGATAATATAGCAAAAAAAAAAAAATCACTGTTTTAAGAAAAAAAATGAAAAATTAATTTATTACAAAAAATTATAATAGATTTCCCCAACTATTTCAATAATTGCTAGACCAAGCGATTTTTCTAAATGGCAAAGGACATACATATTCAAGAAAGATAAATAGAGAACTTAATTTAATGAGTATATATATAAAAAAAAACTGCACCCATAAATTAGATGACAGTCTTTTCTCCAAGCACACAGGGAGTGTGTGTGTTTTATATGAGTAAAAACTAACTATATAAGATGTCATAAAACAAATCTTTAGACACACCAAGAACTGGAATCATACACATTAGACCACAGCACAAGTAAGCTAGAAATTCATAATTAAGTATAGACTAAAATTTATTGTAAGACTTGTAAGCACTTGTAAATAGCTCTCAAGTAGAGAAAAAATCAAAAGGCAGTACAACTAGAACAAATTTAAAATTGCAAAATAATAAAACTCTGCATATTCCAACATTTGCGAAGCAGCTACAGTGGTGCTTTGAGGAAAATACACAGCCCTCAAAAGCTCATATTAGAAGAGGAAAAAAATATGAATATAAGTGATTTAATTATTTTTAATTATAAAAATAAAAGCCAATCTAGAGAAAATAGAATGGAATAAGTAAATTATGTGAAAGCAATATTAACAAAAATACCAAGCAATTCTAATAAAAAAAAATACAGCAACAGAAAATGCAAGAGAGCACTGTGAACATTTTTATGTCTATACATCTGAAAACTTGCATGAGGATAATTAGTTTTCAGGAAAAGATTTTCAGTTTTCATAAGTCTCTCCCATGTATACACATTTTTAAACTTGTTTGATTTTCTCCTGTTAATCTGTCTCATACCAATTTAATTCTTAGATTAACTAGAAGAATCTAGAAGAACAGAGGACAATTTTTTTCCTCCCTGAAATGTACAAACTTCCAGTTATAAGATAAGTATGTTCTAGGGATGTAATATACAGCATGGTGACAATACTTAAGAATATATGTATTCTATATTTGAAAGTTGCTAAGGGAATAGATCTTAACAAGTTCTCATTACAAGAAAAAAATAACTAACTATATGCAGTGGTGATGATGCTATATAGACTTAATATGGTAATCATTTTGCAATACATACATTTATTAAATCATTATGTCATACAAACACCCAAAAATAGTATAATGTTTTTGTCAGTTTTAGCTCAGAAAATGTGGAGGTTCTGAAATGTTTTCTCTGCTGTTGAGAATATAAATTGGTATAACCCCTTCTGGGAGTAATTAGGGGATATGTAGTTAGATTCAAGAGGTTTATATCCTTTGATCTAGTATTCCCACTCTTAGATATACAGATATTTTAGAATCTAATAGATATGTTCAAGAAAGCACTCAAAAGAATGACTATATCATCATGATTCCTAACAGAAAACTTAACCTAAGTACCTATCAGAAAAATTTACAAATTACTTGTGATAGTCATATGATGGAATATCATAAAGAAATTAATGAACTAAGTCTACACGTCTCTTATCATTGATATATCTCAGAAACAATGTACAGGGAAAAAACAATTTTCATAAGAATGTGCACATGATGAAAATATGCTTTATGAAAATAGAATGAAGGACATGTACATGATGGAAAGTATAAATATATGGACAAGCATACATACATGGAAAAGATAAGCACTGACTTCAGAATTAGGAGGGTGCTGTCATGATAGGAACAGGAGTGTCTGAAAATAATCTTGACTACTGATGATTTGTGCAGATAGCCAGTTAGTTGGCTTCTTGCATATGGCATGGGGAGCCTCTTCCAGTGGGAGAGTTTGGCACATTGCTCAAGTTCAACTCTAGAATATCAGTGCTTCCTAACCCATAGTCACCAGGTGTAAGCTCGCCCATGACCCTCTGGTTTGGAGCAGCTAACATTTTCATACAACCCTAATATAGCTGGTCATCCTAAATTCTTACTGAAAGTGAAAAGCGTTAGTCACTTCAGTTATGAGCGACCCTATGAACTATAGCCCACTAGCCTCCTCTATCCATGGAATTCTCCAGGCAAGAATACTGGAGTGGGTAGCCATTCCCTTCTCCAAGAGATCGTCTCTAAAGGATCTTCCCAACCCAGGGCTTAAACCCAGGTCTCTCTCATTGCTCTCCCACATGGTAAAGAATCTGAGATTCTTCTGAGCCACCAGAGAATCACCTACTGTTTGGTACCAAATAGCTCATATATTCTCCCACTGATGAGGCCATTTTCTTACTTTGCTCTGTAAGAAGAGAGACTCATAGACCAAAATTTATCATCTCAAAATGTGCTTCTTTGGCATATATATTGATTTAGGGTGATAATTTTTAAGAAACAGAAACTCAGAAAGTCTTTTTACCTCCCACTTAGCTACCTAAGAATTTAGCTAAAGGGCATGTACCTAAAATAGAATACATCTGTGACCAAAGATGGGTCCTTAAGGCAGAAAGCAAAGAAGAGAGCCTCTTAATGAAAGTGAAAGAGGAGAGTGAAAAAGCTGGCATCAAACTCAACATCCAAAAAACTTCAGATCATGGCATCCGGTCCCATCACTTCATGGCAAATAGATGGGGAAACAATGGAAACAGTGAGAAACTTTGTTTTTCTTTGGCTCCAAAATCACTGCAGATGGTGACTGCAGCCATGAAATTAAAAAAGACGCTTGCTCCTCAAAAGAAAAGTTATGACCAATCTAGACAGCACATTAAAAAGCAGAGACATTACTTTGCCAACTCAGGTCCATCTAGTCAAAGCTATGGCTTTTCCAGTAGTCATGTATGGATGTGACAGCTGGACCATAAACAAAGCTGAGCACCAAAGAATTGATGTTTTGAACTGTGGTGTTGGAGAAGATTCTTGAGAGTCCCTACAACTGAAAGGAGATCAAACCAGTCAATCCTAAAGGAAATCAGTCCTGAATATTCATTGGAAGGACTGATGCTGAAGCTGAAACTCCAATACTTTGGCCACCTGATGAGAAGAACTGACTCCTTGGAAAAGACTCTGATGCTGGGAAAGATTGAAGGCAGGAGGAGAAGAGGACAACAGAGGATGAGATGGTTGGATGACATCACCTACTCAATGGACATGAGTTTGAGTAAGCTCTGGGAGTTGGTGATGGACAGGGAAGCCTGGCGTCCATGAAGTCACAAATTATTGGACATGACTGAGTGACTGAACTGACTGACGGATGACCAAAGATATCTGCAACAACTACAGGCGAGGTTGCAGTGGTGGAAACTCAGCAGGGCCTAGACAGCAGAGTCCACTATTGATCCCCTTGTCTCTGCACAGCCCAGCGAACATTTATTTATTATCAAACATTTACTTTTCCATCAGTGTGGATTGCCTTTTTCTCCTTTGAAGTCCCAAACTACTACTCCCAACATTTTCTTTGTCTCTAGCTGAAGATGTATTTAAGGTGGGGTTTCAGCTTAAGGTGACTTCTTTTGATAGCCCTAAAAAACAAAACAAAACAAAACCCTCTTCCCAGTGCAAATTCAGAAGTTTCAATTGAATATTTCTTAAAACAAGAATAACAAGATCTGAAGCAAATATAACACCATGTTAAAAGTCTGTCGAATTGGATAGCAGATACTTTGAAGTTTGTTTTACTATTCTGTATAACTTTTAGCTACTGAAAATATTCTATAGTGGGGAAAAAATTAAAGTCAAAGCAGTAAGTAATAAATTCAAAGTATGCATTTACAGAACTCAAATGACTCCTTTATCAGTATCCTTTATAGGCTCAATTTTGGAAAAATAAAATTTAACTTTAAACAACTAAGATCTAATTTGTCCTTATAGGCATTGAATAGAAAACTTAAAATATGTTTATAAATACCCATACATGTGCATGCTAAGTCCCTTCAGTCATGTTCGACTCTTTGCAACCTTATGGACCTTAGCCTACCAGGCTTCTTTGTTCATGAGATTCTCCATGCAAGAATACTAGAGTGGGTTGCTGTGCCCTTCCCGACCCTGGGATCAAACCCGCCTCTCTTACATCTCCTGCATTTGCAGGGGGTTTCTTTAACACTAGTTCTACCTGGGAAGGCCCAAGAAATATCCATATATATATAAATATTAATTCATTTAAATACAGACAGAAATGTTCTAAAATATTATATTCATCACCATATCACATTCAGTTTAGTTCAGTCATTCAGTTGTGTCTGACTCTTTGTGATCCCATGGATTGCAGCATGCCAAGCCGCCCTGTCCATCACTAACTGCCGGAGCTTACTCAAACTCATGTCCATAGAGTCAGTGATGCCATCCAACCATCTCATCCTCTGACGTCCACTTCTCCTCCCACCTTCAATCTTTCCCAGCATCAGGGTCTTTTCAAGTGACTCAGGTCTTCGCATCAGGTGACCAAAGTATTGGAGTTTCATCTTCAGCATTAGTCTTTCCAATGAATATTCAGGACTGATTTCCTTTAGGATGGACTGGTTGGATCTCCATTCAGTCCAAGGGACTCACAAGGGTTTTATCCAACACCACAGTTTAAGAGCACCAACTCTTCAGTGCTCAGCTTTCTCTATAGTCTGATACTCACATCCATACATGGCTGCTGGAAAAAGTGTACCTTTGACTGTATGGACCTTTGTTGGCAAAGGAATGTCTCTGCTTTTTACTATGCTGTCTAGGTTGGTCATAACTTTCCTTCCAAGGAGCAAGTGTCTTTTAATTTCATGGCTGCAATCACCATCTGCAGTGATTTTGGAGCCCCCCAAAACAAAGTCCATCACGGTTTCCACTGTTTCCCCATCTATTTCCCATGAGGTGATGGGACCAGATGCCATGATCTTAGTTTTCTGAATGTTGAGCTGTAGGCCAACTTTTTCACTCTTCTCTTTCACTTTCATCAAGAGGCTCTTTAGTTCTTCTTCACTTTCTGCCATAAGGGTGGTGTCATCTGGATATCTGAGGTTATTGAGGCAGTCTTGATTCCAGCTAGTGCTTTATCCAGCCCAGCGTTTCTCATGATGTAATCTGCATATAAATTAAATAAGCATGGTGACAATATACAGCCTTGACGTACTCCTTTCCCTATTTGGAACCAGTCTGTTGTTCCATGTCCAGTTCTAACTGTTGCTTCCTGACCTGCATACAGGTTTCTCAAGAGGCAGGTCAGGTGGTCTGGTATTCCCATCTCTTTCAGAATTTTCCACAGTTTATTGTGATCCACACAGACAAAGGCTTTGGCTTAGTCGACAAAACAGAAGTTGATGTTTTTTCTGGAACTTTCTTGCTTTTTCAATGATCCAACAGATGTTGGCAATTTGATCTCTGGTTCCTCTGCCTTTTCTAAATTCAGCTCGAATATCTGGAATTTCACAGTTCAGGCACTGTTGAAGCCTGGCTTGGAGAATTTTGAGCATTACTTTACTAGCATGTGAGATGAGTGCAATTGTCTGGTAGTTTGAGCATTCTTTGGCATTGCCTTTCTTTGGGATTGGAATGAAAGTGACCTTTTCCAGTCCAGTGGCCAGTGCTGAGTTTTCCAAATTTGCTGGCATATTGAGTGCAGAACTTTCTCAGCATCATCTTTCAGGATTTGAAATAGCTCAACTAGAATTCCATCACCTCCACTAGCTTTGTTCATAAAGATGCTTCCTAAGGTCCACTTGACTTCACATTCCAGGATGTCTGGCTCTAAGGGAGTGATCACACCATTGTGATTATCTGGGTCGTGAAGATCTTTTTTATATAGTTCTCTGTGTGTTCTTGCCACCTCTTCTTAATATCTTCTGCTTCTGTTAGGTCCATACCATTTCTGTCCTTTATTGTGCTCATCTTTGCATGAAATGTTCCCTTGGTATCTCTAATTTTCTTGAAGTGATCTCTAGTCTTTCACATTCTATTGTTTTCCTCTATTTCTTTGCATTGATCACCGAGGAAGGCTTTCTTATCTCTCTTTGCTATTCTTTGGAACTCTGTATTCAAATGGGCACATGCCCATTACGTAAGATAAGGTATCTTATCTTACATTATCTTGATTTGAAAGATAAGATATCTTTCCTTTTCTCCTTTGCCTTTAGTTTCTCTTCTTTTCACAGCTATTTGTAAGGCCTCATCAGACAACCATTTTGCTTTTTTGCATTTCTTTTTCTTAGGGATGTTCTTGATCCCTGTCTCCTGTACAATGTCACTAACTTCCATCCATAGTTCTTCAGGCACTCTGTCAATCAGATCCAATCCGTTGAATATATTTCTCACTCTCACTATATAATCATAAGGGATTTGATTTAGAGCATATTATATTCACCCTATTCTAAATGTTGACCTATTTAAATATTTTCAGATATTTTCTGAATCATAATTGTCAAAATATTTTGGGAATCATATACTTTTGAGTATTTTTATCAGTGAGAGTAGTCTCTGAATATTTGATATTCAAGTGAAACTTCAGCTTCCAAAAATGTCTTTGTTTTTTAAGAAATATTTTGTGGTCTCAGCCAACTTCTGCAGTATCCTAATTGCTTATTTGTTTGTTTGATACATTTCCTTTGGTAGTAATTAGGAAATGCTAATTTCCTTCTCACTCATAGGAAAAGTCTACAGTGAGCGCTCTTTTGTGAGATGAATTGCAGGTAGTATGCTTTAAGAACTGCACATATAACTAACCACTGACAATGGCCAATACGACATTATTCTCTTGTATAAAATATTCACAATTTAAATCATGATGCTAAAATCAAATGTTCACATTTACCTTTATACTCTAAATGAAATCCAGTGTAACTAACAGATCCATCACTCCGAAAAGCCAAATGCATGTTATTTGAGCTGCTTTCTATCCTCTCCGGTAATTTGCTGTCTTGAAAGCTTCCAATCAAGGGACTATTACTGTCTGGCCCATCATATATATAGAGGAAATCATAGTTTGGTTCTATGCTAAAACTAAAAGAAAAGAAAAAGAAAGGAAGGAAGGAAGAAAAAAGTGGAATCGTTATTACTAAGGTTTTAATCATAATAGTCCCATAAATTATATATTAATTCAATCATTATCTTTAAAAATAACAGATTCTGTCAAAATAAGTCAATTTGAAAATACCCCTGGCAACAGCACACTGAATATGCATATAAAATCAGCACTGAAAAAAGAAAGAAGACATCTTGATATTTTCAAGTATTTCTAAGTTGGCATTATGTCTACAGGGAATACAAATGACTGTAAAGCAAACAATTTGTAAGCTGCTGTAGGATACAGGATTTGCAGTCAGAGTTTAGGTTCAAGATGCTTGTGTCCTTGTTAGCTACATATTCTTAAATTACTTTATATCAGTAAAATGTGTAAGACATTAACTGTACTTTAAAATTTTTCACCAGATATTTTGCATCTCTTTTTGCTTTGTGTCCATGAATCTATTTGCCTTGAACTTCAAAACTTAAGAGCATTTTTGTTTTAAAAGTGAACTCTACATATCAGATTCAAACAAAAGTTGGAAAGATAAAATCTGCATTTAAATTACTCAAAGCATTGACATTGTACTAGGTATTCTTTTCCTTGAAAGTAAATATATTTTCTTCTTTTAGAACTTAATGTAGGCAAATTGAGCCAATACACTCTTCACCAAAATTAAACAGTGTGTAAATAAAGACATTTTAGCAAATAAACTATTCAAATCAATATTTAAATGTTTCAAAACTTGCATAATAAACTTGCCTTAACAACCTTCAAAGTATGAGAGTCATCCTATAACAATTATAGAACCCACATACTTAGAAAACTGAAGACATAAATATAATGATTATTTTTCCTAAAAACCTGAAAAGATAGTACATTCTATCTTTTACAAATAGTTTCATAAATATTAACTTGTTTTTTGTCAATAATCCTGTGGTATAAGGAAGAGATTATCATTTCCATTTTCCCAATGAGATTCTGATCTGTCAGTAGTCTCTCTTAGGTCACATAATCAATGATACAACAGGAAATCAACAACTCCTCACACACTTCATGTAATACAACCTTCTACCACTCAGTCATTAACTAAAACAATTTTTAAGTAAACTGAACCCTGTATCATACATCCTGACATTTTTAATGTTTGTACTGCCATTTCCTCTACTATAAAAATGAGAATAACAATATTTACTTCAGAAAATTGTCTTATAGCTGGGTCTTGGCATAAAACTAACATTGCCATCAAGTGTTGCTTTGTTGTTACCATTATCAGTGTACTACTACAAATTATAAAAATGAAAATTCCATATATTTATACTTTTGAAATTTTTCATGAATTTGAATTATCTTTACTCTAGTTTTTTTTTTTTTTTTTTTTAACCTGGGTTTCATATATTGGCTTCCTTTGTGGCTCAGTTGGTAAAGAATCTGCCAGAAATGTGGAAGACCTAGGTTTGATCCCTGGGTTGGGAAGATCCCCTGGAGAAGGGAAAGGCTACTCACTCCAATATTCTGGCCTGGAGAATTCCATGGACTGTATAGTCTATGGGGCCGCAAAGAGTCAGACATGATTGAGTGACTTTCACTTTCATATATTAGAAAAAATGTTCAGCTTAAAAATTTACATAAAAACCAAGCAGCTGTGACACTCTAGCAGAAGGAATAGCTGTGTTACAAGAGCCAGCAGACATTAGTCTTGGACACTAAGATCAGGAACATTTCTAGAAACTCTTCAAGTTGTTGATACCTAACATTCCCATTGAAATCTCAAGGAAAAGAATTAGGCCAGGTTTTGTGATACAGCTATTACTTCATGTGAGGAAACAGAGGCTCAAATAACATTATTATAATATCATTTATTATAATATTACTCATTCAAATAATAACTTACCCAAGGTAACACAAATATTAGTAACAGAGCTGGGGCTTAAACTCAGCAATTTCTTTGCCACACAAGAAGTTGCATCCTCCACTATGTCAGTACTAAGCTAACCTTTCAACTGATGCTGATAAAACAACAAATGTAAATTTTGAATACCTCATGTAAAGTTCTATCAGGAGACAAGTTCTTCTGAGAAATTACATGAAGATTATCCATCAAATTCTTGACGGTTGACTTAATAAGACCACCAGAAAGAATGGTACATGGTGTATTATATATATATATATATATCTTCCCAAGCCTAACAGTGGCGCTGCACAGATACTTCAAAAATGTTTTTGATGGTGCACATATGGGAGAAAACATTCCTCAAAATGCTGACCTTTTAATCTTTAAGTTTAGGAAACATAGAATCTTTTTTTAAAATTTTTTCTATTTGCTTTTATTAAAAAAAATTTTAATTGTATGTTAATTGCTTTAAGATGTTGTGTTAGTTTCTGTTGTGCAACAGTGTAAATCAGATATAAGTATACCTGTATCTCCTTCCTCTAGAGCCTCCCTCCCATCCCCTCATCCCACCCTTCTAGGTCATCCACCAAGCTGAGTTCCCTATGTTATACAACAGCTTTCTATTTACTTGTATATCCTGATCTTCTATCTTCATGTAAGATCTGTAAACTTAGAAAACATGCCTGCCTTGTTCAGAAACACTGTTGGCTCAGTTCAACCATTTTCTTTTTTCTTATACTGTTATTTATTTATTTTTTAATTTATTTTTATTAGTTGGAGGCTAATTACTTTACAATATTGTAGTGGTTTTTGCCATACATTGACATGAATCAGCCATGGATTTACATGTGTTCCCCATCCCTATCCCCTCTCCCACCTCCCTCCCCATCCCATCCCTCTGGGTCTTCCCAGTGCACCAGCCCTGAGCACTTGTCTCATGCATCGAACCTGGGCTGGTGATCTGTTTCACCCTTGATAGTATACTTGTTTCAATGCTATTCTCTCAGAACATCCCACCCTTGCCTTCTCCCACAGAGTCCCAAAGTCTGTTCTGCCCATCTGTGTCTCTTTTTCTGTTTTGCATATAGGGTTATTGTTACCATCTTTTAAAATTCCACATATATGCGTTAGTATACTATATTGGTCTTTATCTTTCTGGCTTACTTCACTCTGTATAATGGGCTCCAGTTTCATCCATCTCATTAGAACTGATTCAAATGAATTCTTTTTAATGGCTGAGTAATATAATGGCTGAGTAATATTCCATTGTGTATATGTACCATAGCTTCCTTATCCATTTGTCTGCTGATGGGCATCTAGGTTGCTTCCATCTTTTGAAGCAGTGATGATAAGTTCATGGAGAGAGGAAAGGTTATGAGGAGATAATGTTTCATGAAAATCAATAAACTACTCAACCTTTAACATGTTTCCTCTATACTGGAAACTGGTGAGAGATGCACACTCATCAGCCTGCAGAACTACATTGGAATCTATGCTGTTATATAGAGATTTTTAAATTGTTTATTGCAAAATATTAGTATTGAAATTGGTAAAAAAAAAAAAGTAAAATGTCATATAAAAATAAATATTCCCTAGTGAAAATGCTAATGCAAAATAAACAAAACAATTTTTAAGATGTGGAAAGGTATAGGAACTCACCTGATAAATGCCAAGGAGATAACATAGTCTGCATTGACGGTGATGGTCCAGTCACAGTCCCTACTATGGGGATATGGATGAGGGAAGTTTGGTGAAAGAATAAATCCTGAAGATCCTGTTAAATTGCCTCCACAGGGTGCTTTAATTTAAAACAAACAAACAAAACCCCTTAAGTGATTAATAAAATTAATTATCTATCAGTATTTAGAAAACACATATCTAAAATTGTTTACAGGTTTTTGTACAAACTCGATTTTTTATAGTACTGGATGCTTAAATACTGCATGATCTTTCAAGAAAGACCATTAAAATACTAAATACATACAGAAGTGAATTTAGCTCCTTTATTGGATTTAAAAGACAAGAAAAAGTTACATTTATACTTCTCTTCCTTGCTATTATTATTTTAATTCTTTTAAAAGAAACACATTAAGAAGAGGAGTAAAAATGATTTCCTCATAATTACTAAGAAAAACTCTGAAGGTTACTGAGAAAAAAAGATAGAAACAAAACAAAGCAAAGCAAAATCTCTAATAATATGTGGGATAATAGAATATGAGGTATTTGGTTCATTTTCAAATGTTCCCTGATACCTTTATTTATGGAAGAAGAGGCTTTGATAATAGTTAACATGTGAAAATGGACAACTGAGAACTGACATAACTTTATAATAAAACACTCCTAAACTGAATGTTAGGACTTCTCTGGTAGCTTAGCTGGTAAAGAATCTGCCTGCAATGCAGGGGACCTGGGTTTGATCTCTGGGTCTGGAAGATCCCCTGGATGAGGACATAACAATCCATTCCAGTATCCTTGCCTGGAGAGTCTGGATGGACAGAGGAGCCTGACAGACTAGAGTCCAGGGGGTCGCAAAGAGTCAGACACGTCTGAGCGACTAAGCACAGCACAGCATATACTGAATGTTAGGATATTCTTAAATTCTAGTTGCCTGACTTGTTGATGAAAATGGACAGTTACTACAGTTATTATTATGGCCTGACAAAGGTTTCTGTAACACTTCAATGGAGGTTCAAATAATTGTCAGAGAAATTCAGAGAATAGATTCTTTAGGGGGTTATTTTTAGAGCCTGTTAAACACAGCCTGATTAGAAAATAATACATAAAGTTGGCAGCTTAGGAAACTTAGAGCAATTGAGATATGGAGGGTCCTGGTGGTGGAGTGAGACAGTGTGGATGTAAACATACATGTGTGCACCTGAGAGAGAGTGACTGAGATGGAGACTGGGATTCTCATGGTGTCATGATGTCTTGTGCACATATCATTCCTCTTGTATCTGAGCTTTGAAGTCACAGTTTTTCTCAGGTAAATTTTATCATTGAGTTATAAGTTATACAGGATTCTTCTGACAGCACAAAACTAGTTTTCAAAGGAGAATTTTGGTTCTGGCAACATTTCAGATTTTTGTTCTTTGCCTGAGCCTAGATATGTAATATCATTATTAGGATTTGGTAATCTTTACCATCTAAATAATGGATGCCTGCTGACTCATTTCCCCATGACCTTCTGCAACCTTAGCCTCAGTGTCGCTGTAACAACAGATGACCTACTCTGCCTAGAGTATTTATTTGCTTAGACTTAATTTATTTACCCTATCACCTGTCTGTTTTTGTGATATCATATCAAATAATTAAACAGACTATCTCAACTTTCTCTAGATCTCCTTCTTCAAACTTTAATGCTCCCTGGGTATTTTTCTCTACAATCAAGAGGGTAATGAGTTCCTCCTGTTAATCAGGATAACACCCTAAATTTGGTCACACAGTTTCTCTTTTTGAGAATTGTATTCATTCATCTCCTTTATTCTCCGGCTTCTTCCTTGTTGCCCACAGGTACTCAAGTCTCTTTCATGCTAAAAATAAAACAAAGCTCCCTCTAACCTATTTCCTTTCACTTTTTTTTTTTTTTTTTCCAACTGAAAATGTTGAATTTTACCTAATGGTTAAGAAATCCTCTCATCCTTCTGTGTTTGGTTATATGGGATCACAGTTAATAACCCCTCTTTAACCATCTAACTAGATAAGGTTCACTTATCCTAGATAAAACCTAAATAAGCCCCCTCAGTTTTCTGTGACAAAACCAGGCACAGACCTTGTAAACTCTCTTTCTTTGACTCAAATGATAAGTTGAATTGCTTGTACTCACAGATAAATCACAATAAACTAAACAAACTCTGCTCAAGTTTCTCTCCTTTCTCTAGGTTCTTGAACTCTGATTCTGCCTCAGCTTTGAGCCGGCACACAACCTAAGGACAGGCTGGACCCAGAGAACAACATTCTGGGCCACCCTTTCAACTCACTTCCCCACACCTTGCTCTTGTTCACCTTGTGTACTTTTTTCCATAAGAGAAAAATCCCCTTTTCCTAATTCTTCAGATGCTTGAAGATGTTACTGTCACGTTTTCCTATCATAGTAGTCTGCCCCTGCCCCCATCCTGTAATAACCCTTTTTAGCTTTTAAATGATCACCACAATGAAATGAGTGAAATCTGTCTTATCATAGAGATACAAAATTAAAGAAAAAAATTAAAATTCTTGTGATGAGAACTTTTAAGATTTATTCTAACAATTGTTATATATTCATATAAGATACAGTTGTGTTTCACATCATATTGTACATTATATCACCAGTACTTATTAACTGGAGAGCTAAATATCTTGTACTTTTTAACCATCTTCATACAAGTAGCTTTCCCCAACTACCTGACTCTGGTAACCACAAATCTGATCACTTTTTCTATGAGTTTGTTTGTTTTTGAATTACAATGGACCTACAACACTCTGTTAGTTCTTGGTGTACAACATAGTGATTTGTTATTGCTATACATTACAATGGTAAAATTCTACAATAATTCATTTTTAATAAAATTATCTCCTTAATTATTTTGAATTTATTTATTTTTATTTTACAACTAAGGCTTCTGAAAAAGTCTAATCTCATTCTCTTTCATCACACATGTACTATATATACCTACAGGCAGACTAACATAATTAGCAAAGAATGTCACATTGGAAAAAAAAAAATATATGGTTTCTTATTTCTCAAAGAAAAGCACCAAAGTATTTATCCTGAGAAAACTTAGGTCAGGCATAGATTTTTTTCATTTTAAATTATAGATAGACAATAATCTTTTAATTGCTTAGGGATTCTCAATGTCTTCATCCGTTCCTCCCCACTTCTCATTCTCTCTCCAGCCATTGCTATTTCTCTTAGACCTCTTGCCTCCAACACAAACCTTTCTTAGCTCACCCTCAGATGACTTTTGTACTGACAATAAAGATGCAATTTCTGCCTTTATCTTTCTCTTCATATCTGTAACCATCCTTAACTGTTGACTTTCACCTTAAATTCACTCTCCTTTTGGAATTTCACTTTTTTCTTTTGATGTCTTTGTACAGACCTCAGTTTTATTGGCAAGCACCTCTTTTACTTCATCTTATAATTTTGGTATTTTCCTGAATTACTTCCATAATCATCTCTAATTTATACTCTATTACATTCTTCCTGTTGACCATATCCAAATTGTTACTTTATCTTCCACTTACATACTGATAACTCCTTTTTCCTATCATCTCCAGTAGATTTCCCTGCTTAATTCTAAACCATATCCCCAAGTGCTTACTGATTATCTCTACCTGATAGCCTATGGGTACATCAAACACAGAATATCCAATATACCCAAACCTTAGCTCAAATTTCTCCTATATTCCTAGATTGTTTGATCATGGGCTTCCCTGGTAGCTCAGATGGTAAAGTGTCTGCCTACAATGCGGGACACCCAGGTTCAATCCCTGGGTCGGGAAGATCCCCTGGAGAAGGAAATGGCAACCCACTCCAGTATTCATGCCTGGAAAATCCCATGGGCTGAGGATCCTGGGAGGCTACAGACCATGGGGTCGCAAAGAGTCAGACACGACTGAGTGACTTCACTTCACTTCACTTCATTATCCATCCACACATAGATATTTTCACTCTATCTTTTCTTCTCTAATACCACATTTTTAGATCTGACTCTTAAATGCCTCCAGAATTAATGGTTTTTTTTGGTTTGTTTATCATGCCTCTAGTATAATCTAGCATAGTCGGACATGACTAAGTGATTGAGGACACACACAGTATAATCTGTTTCCGCCAATTCATCTTCCCAGTAAAAATACCTAATCATATTATGTGCTCAGTCTCTTCAGTTGTGTCTGAGTCTTTGCGACCCTATGGGCTATAGCCTGCCAGGATCCTCTATCCATGGGGTTTTCCAGGCAAGAATACTGGAGTGGGTTTCCATGCCCTCTTCCAGGGTATCTTCTCCACCAAGGGACTGAACCCGCATCTCCTGCACTGCAGATGGATTCTTTGCTGCTAAGCCACTGGGGAAGCCCAATCAGATTACACCCATGCATAAAAGTCTGCTGGTACTTCACATTGCCTAAAAGATAATGCCCCCGACTCCGGTACAGCTTTCATGTCTTAACCCTTGCAACTTTTCCATTTGGATCAACTACCAATCTAGACATGTAATTTACACTCAAATAATTATTTAGTTGTTCCTTGTATTAACATGCCTTTATGCCTCCTATTTGTTTTTCCTGAAATGTCTGTTTCCCTTCTACATCTATGTAACTCTTTCTTATATCTCAAGATTCATCACTGCCTCCAGGGAGTTTCCAGTGGTTAAGAATCCTCCTGCCAATGCAGGAGACTCAAAAGATGTGGGTTCCATCCCTGGGTCGAGATTGCCTGGAGAAGGAAATGGCAATCCACTCCAGTATTCTTGCCTGGAAACTCCCATGAACAGAGGCACCTGGCCACTACAGTCTGTGGGGTCACAAAGAGTCAGAAATGACAGAGTGACTGAGCACACACTAGGGAGTTTTCCTAGAAATTTTCAGCCTGGGCTCTATGGCAGCTCTCTCCAGAACCCCCTGATATCCATAGCAACTTTTGCCTATCTCTATCACTTTCCTTACTGTATTTTATTTAAATATTCCTTTCAGGTGTCTGCTCATCTTTAATTCATAAGGTAAAAACTGTCTACATGTTATTTTCTATGTGAGATTTAGCATATACTACACATTCTACAAATGTTTGCTGAATTGTTACTGGCTCCTTGCATTCCTTATGAAGATTAATGATGACTAGATTGAATGACAACCTAATTTGTAGCTATATGCTTTGATAAAAATAATGGCATATTTTGTCTTTGGAATTTTTGAAATCAAATGTGAATTTTGAAAGTATTAGAAAAGTATGTCTAACAGAAAATGCATATATATATGAATTAAGGCAAGAATGTTTTTGTGTTTTCCTTCACGTTCTAAGGAAGTGGTATTATTAGTAATTTGGGGGGACTGTTGTAACAATTTTATTGGTTTGTTTCAGTTTTATTTTTCACAGGAAATAGTGATCTTTTATCATTAGCAATTTTATGCACATGACACATCTACATTTACATTTATAGTGTATATTCTTTATCACATAGGATATAGGAAAATCCATTATACAAATTTTAGGTATCTTACTGAATATATTTTGTGATTATACTACTATTTGAGCATAAAGTCTTTTAAAATTATTTTGATCCAATTATTTAAACTACTTATTGAGGTTTTCCTGATAAATTTCATTGCTGCAGTAGATTCTGAAAATCTGTAAAAACCACTGAGATAAGCAGAGACATTATCTGACATTTGTATAAATCCCAAACAAATCAACAGTAAAGAAAATTATCTTTGCTTTAAATATAAAACTTTGCTATAAATAAAACTTTAAATAACATTTGGAAAATACATTTTTATTTTTATGTATCTAATCATAAAGCACCAAAAATAAGATTCTCTTTAAATCAAATACATTAATGAATTAAAATTTTATTTAGGTTCCAGGGAATTCTGACATTAATGATTTGTTCTGAGTGTAGTTTCTGTGAGACAGTTACATGGGCCACTATTGATAATGATTTTACAATATTATTAATTTTTCTCCCCAATTCAGTTTTACTTGTGTCTACTGTCCTTTTCAGCAGCCCACCCACACTAATGCTTTTGTTATTTACCTTCATATTGAGTGCTGCTACTTTCTCTCTGTCAAAGTAATCTTCACACTGTCAATTTTGTTGGAATGAATTCTATTAACTCTTTTAAAGATGACTGTCCTTTTGTTTGGTATTTGCTATAAGGCTGACTACTTCTACATGCAAGCAAAATGCTGTATGCTCCATGGTCTGACACATAGACTTATGAAGTTTCTAAAAAGTTGAGGGTTTAATCTTTGGCATAGTATTTCCAATCATGGACTCCTTTCTTATCAGTTTCAGAGATCAAGCTTTCTGCAGCCTTAGCAATTTTTCAGACATTTTTTTTAGGTTATTTTCTTCAGAGAAGCTCTAATGCATATCCTCTCCTCAAGTGATCTTTTCCTATAAAAAAATAATACACAGCACAAAAATCCTTTTAAAAAATTCCCCAAACTGCTCCATTTAAATAAAATTTAGTGTTCAACATGTTTTTCCTAAAATTATTACCTGCTGACTAAAGTCTTGTCTACAAATGGAATTTTACAACAGCCTATTTAGTCTTTTATGCTTCATATTTTTGTGTTTTCTAGAATTTCAGTGTAAAGCTGTTCAATATTTCAGAATTCTCAACATAACATTTGATATACTATAGCCTTTCTGATAATTCTAATAAATAGCACCCATTTAATAGGTGTAAAAATCACAATAACTCAAGAAGTTCCAAGTAAGTTTCTGAAGTTGTGTCATTTTCTCTTTACACAGATGCCCTTTACAAGATGCTCAGTCAGATTCCAATTAATTGGAATGTAGCATTTTGGTTTAAGCATTTTTTAGGTAACCTGTGTAGTAAACAAATAAATGAAAATTTCACTGTTTCAGTCTTTCCTTTGAAAGCATTTTTTCCTTGTATTTTTTTGTCTGCATTTATGAGTGAAGTTATAATAAAATGCAAAGCAACATGTTTAATGATTTAGAATCTTTCAGTGATACATACATAGTGAGCAACACAGGTATAAATGGAAATAATAAACTGTAAAGGGAAATATGGCTAAAGCTGAACTGGCTTAAGGTATGCACTTATTTTGTGCTTTTTTTTCAGCCTCTTTAATAAGCTTTGTCATTATCATCTGCCCCATTTTCTACAGAAGTCTAGAAATACCTAGAAGTCATACCCTGGCTGGTTTGAGTCTTTAGATATGTTCCATTTTCCATATTAAATACTTTTTGTTAATTCCAGACTATAAAATGAAAAATATATGATATGAAAATTCAGACTATTTAGTTTTCACTTTATTAGAAGTAGGTTCATAAGAACAGAGAACTCTTCTATATTATTTTTATGCTAAATCGTCAATGCCTATAACAGTGTGTAGGACACACTAATGTATTTGAGTTTCCATCTCATGCATAAGAAATATAAAATGAATAAAATAAATCTGAATAATTGAGTGCTTAAGTACTAAACACTCTTTTCCTATTATCATGTGACTCTGTGAAATAATTAGTGAAAATGTATTTATGAGTTAGATATAAGTGAACAAAAATAAGTCTTTCTCTCCTAAATGTGCTAAATTTGCATGCTAGAAGAAATACAATGAATAAGAAATGGAATCTTCTCTCAAGTTGCTTACAGTGTACCAAAGGAAAGGATATGCATATAAATAAAGTTTTGAGTAGACAGGACAAACTTCGGTCAAAATGCATTATATTTTCTAGATGATACTAGAACCACAGGTTTGAGATTGAATTAGTTGAATCTAAGAACCTTAATGATGAGATCTTTTTTTGTTAAGATTATATAGCATGTTTTCTCACTATTTTTAATCCAAAGGTTTTTCTCACACTTGGTAAAGAAATAATGTGTGTCTTGATTTTCAAGAGTCTAATTTGGAGATTCAAGAACAGGGCATGGAAACAAAAGACAGAGAGTTGGAAGTATGAACCAAGTGGTTGCAAATCCGTAAATCGTCAAAATAAAAACTGATCTGGAATACATGGATTGAAGGAAAAATCAAAGCCCTAAAACTCAAATTTAAATTCTGATAAAACTTTCTTTCTTAGAAGAAATAACGATTAGAGAGGCAAGATCAATATGGCCCATTTCAAATACAGCGTCTGAATCCGTTTTGTAGATTTTAAAAGTACTGGATAACTACATTTGTTTGGCAGATGATATATACTTTGGCAGCCTCATACTTTGGTCACCTGATGCAAGGAGTCTACTCATTGGAAAAGATCCTGATTCTGGAAAGACTGAGGGCAGGAGGAGAAGAGGGTGACAGAGGATGAGATAGTTGGATGGCATCAATGACTCAATGGACATGAGTTTGAGCAAACTCCAGGAGATAGTGAAAGACAGGGAAGCCTGGTGTGCTGTAGTCCATGGGGGTCACAAAGAGTTGGACACAACTTAGTGACTGAACAACAACGAACAACAACATAGCAGATAAGGCAAGATGAAGGTTTTTCAAGAACTTTGATTCTAAACTTTTTTGGAAGAGTGTTAAAACCACTAAGAATATAATGAAATTATAGACCCGCTCTCTCCTCAGGGGAAAAATAATAATGATTTACAATTTTGTGCATTTTTTGGAAGGTCATAGACCTCTGAGATCTAGAACCTATTCCAGAATAATGTTCTTAATAACACTGAAACCAGATTTTAACCATCATTTCACACTTACATAAAATTTTAATTGTTCTAAATTCATACCTATACAAACTGGTGGGCTGGGCTGCCAGAAGTATCGATTTTCTACCTGAATGCAGGTTATTCTTTCCTCTCCTTGAAGTTCATATCCTGGGTCACACTGAAAAACCACAGTGTCTCCAGGTTCTCGTCCATCCCCATTTCGAGTTCCATTCATAGGAACCCCTGGGTCACGACACGCAGTGGCAACAGAACCTGTGAACAACAGAAACAAACTTTTAGTTTTGATGCCAACCAAAATAAATTTCAGAGTTCCAGACCTCATATTTGAGAGGCTTCTACATGTCTACATGCTTTAAAAAAAAATAACTTAAGAATGCCTGGGTCGTAATTCCCTGTGCTATACAAATATATCCTTGTTGCTTTTTAAATGAGGTATAATTCCCTGATGGCTCAGCAGGTGAAGAATCCGTCTGCAATGGCGGAGATGTGAGTTCAATCCTTGGGTCAGTAAGATCCTTTGGAGGAGCAAAAGGCTACCAACTCCACTATTCTTGCCTGGAAAATCCCATGGGCAGAAGAGCCTGTTGGGCTACAGTTCATAGGGTCACAAAGAATTGGACATGATTGAGCATACACATATATTGCATATATAATATATAAAAATTATCTATGCTGTACATCTGAAATTAATATAACATTGTAAATCAATAATACCTCAATTTGATAAAAAATATTGCTAATTTTTAAATACCTGCATAATAAATACTTTTAAATTGTTTTTTTCATAAATAATTTATTTGTTAACTTGTTCAAGCAGTAACATGACATTTTAGTAGCTAAATAATAAATCTACTCAAAATTCATTATTTTGATGCTCTCTGAGAGACATTGTGAAGAGGATGAAGAGACAGCTGCAAATTAGAAGAATATATTTGCTTGGCCTATATATCACAAAGTACTAGTATCCAGAACATATGAAGAACTCTTAGAACTGGGGCAAAAAAAAGAAGAAAAAATCAAATTACAAAATGGGCAAAAAACATTTCAATAAAGGGGATACCAGATGGCACATGAAAAGATATTCAGCATCATTAACCATTAAAGAAATGCAAATTAAAACCACAATGAGATACCTATCAAATTAGTTAAAATTAAAAAAAATACATGGTAACGCCAAATGCTGGGAAGATTCTTAAAAAAATAAAGAAAGAAAATGAATTACACATACACTTTTGGCAGAAATGTAAAATTGTACAGCCACTCTGGAAAGACGACACTTTCTTGAAAAAATAAATATATGCTTACCATGACCCAGTAAGTGCACTCTTGCATATTTATTCCAGTGAAATGATAACTTGTGTTCACATAAAAATGTGAATATGGATGTTCACAGGAGTTTTCTTTGTCAGAACTAAAGACTAAGAGGAATTCCCTGGTGGCTCAGATGGTAAAGCGTCTGTCTACAATGCCGGAGACCTGGGTTCGATCCTTGGGTCGGGAAGATTCCCTGGAGAAGGAAATGGCAACCCACTCCAGTACTCATGCCTAAAAAATTCCATGGACAGAGGAGCCTGGTGTCCATGGGGTTGCAAAAAGTCAGACACTGACTGAGCGACTTCACTTCTTCTTCAAAGACTAAGAACAAACCTAATGTCCTTCAACAGGTGAACCATTAAACTAAATTCATACCATGGAATATTGCTCAGCAATAAAAAAGGAATGCTGATACATAGGACATCTTAGGTGTATCTGAAAGCAAGTATGATGAGTAAAAAAATACAATAGCCTCTACTTAGGTAACATTCTTGAAGTGACAGAATTACAAAGTAGGAAAACAGATTACTAGTTACCAAACATTGTAGGGGGAGGAGATGGAAGGAGATGACTATGAGTATAAAACATTCAAAAGAGGGATCTTTGTGATGGAATCACATTGTGGTTTGCCTCTGGTGGTGGTGATCAAATCTACATAGAACTATATAAACAAAATAAACATACACCCACAAAGGAGCATATGTAAAATTAATGAAATCTGAATAAGGTTTGTGGATTGTATCAATGTCAATTTTCTGGTTGTGATATTGTGCTATAGTTATACAAGAAAGTGTCATTGGAGAGAATTGGGTAAAGGATATACAGGATCTCTATTATTTCTGACAACTGTATAGAAATCTAAAATTATCTAAATTTTAGTTTAAAAAATTATTAGAGGAGAGTGGTATGGTACTACAGGAAAACAACTGTTCTTTTATTAATATATACAATATATGGCACATTTAATAATATAATTAACTACATCATACAGGTTAATGGAATAGGAACAGCTTAATTATTTTGAATTACTACAAAGCAGATTTACTCTAAAGCACATGATAATTAAGTATCAAGACAAACAATTGACTTTTTCATTTAAGCTATTATTAAACTATATTCATAAATGTAGGTTCAGTACTTGTATACATTATTTTTTAAACTGCATATTAAAGTACAAAAATTGCTGGATTACAGACACATAACTAGTATTCATTCATTTATTCACTAACTTAATGTATTCCAGGCATTGTGTTGGGTGCTAGGAATACAAAGGGGAAATAAGCAGACACAAAACTGAACAGACTTTGAATTGTTCAAACTGTGTAGTGTGGCACCTATGAACAGATTCTGTTGCATACATCCCTAGTAGGTTAATAACCAGGCACACAGGTAGGTAGGTAGCTATAGATAGATAGATAGATACATACATACATACATACATAGTTTCATTAATATATCAATCAATCTGTTTTAATCCACCAGGCATTCTTTTTGTAGCTCATCTGCTTAATACACATACATACACAACAAAGAAACGAGAGGATCTCACGTAAGTATTGCAATGTTTTGACTCTCCAAGTCATTTGGGATCAAGGGGACTATATCGATTTAAAAAATAACAAAGACTCTAATATTTGTGATATGCATAAAAGCTGAAATGACAAAAAAGTGATTTCATATATATATATATATATGCACACACACATAATCACACACATATATGTATACACACACATATATAACATACACAAAATGAATAAAACAAATTGTTTAATATACCTTGGAAAGCGTGAAAGAAAGTTATTTTTAAAGGGTTAATTTTTAAAGGGTTAATTTTTAAAGGGCTACTTTTTAAAAAGGTTACAAAATGTAGACTACAAATATCATTTTACCTATCACTTAAATTAAAACCATGTATCATTATACACATCATCAGCAATCTTACAGTTTTGCTTCATTGTACTGATCAACTAGCATTTCTGAACAATGGTCAAGGACAAGGACTTAACATGTATAATTCATTTCATTCTACTAACAACCCAATCAGTCAAGTGCCATTATTGTTCTTAAATATTTTAGAGGTGCAAAAACTAGGAAGATTAAGTAACTTTTTAAATATTACATAAATTAGAGTGCAGAACCAAGGTTTACACCCCAGTTAGTCTGGTTTCAGAAGTCAAATTTTTAAATAATACAGGAGAATGTCCTCTTCTACCTGTTAACTGTCCTCAAGGTACAATTTCTTTCTTAGTTAAATATAATAAACCTCATTAAGAAATTATTAAAAATACAGAGAGTACATCCATAAACAGAAATGCTATAGTGTGCATAAAAGTGTCTATCTTAAAATATTTGAATGATCTTTTGAGTTATTTTTAGTTGATAATAGAATAAAAATCGAACTCATATGGGATAATATGGAGGGAAGTGGGGCAGGGGCACAGTTCCAATTTCCAAGTGGATTTGTTTTCTAATACCTATCAGTGTTCCTTAGCAGAACATCCATCAGGCATCACAGGGTCTGGCAATTACAGTCTTTTAATATTGATAGACACTTTTTTGGTAAATTTTTGGGATAAACTCAGTTATTAAGTTTTTCTTGAATTGTTCTGGGATGGTTTCCACTAACACTAAAACTGATCTATGAACTGGCTTTACAATATAAAAGTGGATTGGGATGTTCTACATATAATATTTACACTTAGCAAGTTTTCATTGGAAAGGAGTGATATAAATGTAAAATATGCTACAGCTATCAAACTGAAAAGCAGAATGATATAAAAGGTAATGAAAACAATTTATTTTGTTGTTGTTTTTATCATTGTTGTTGAGGCTTCCTATGTGCTGGACTCTTGCATCTGCAAAAAACTTGAAGCTTAGTATGAGCATTCTCAAAAGTAAAAATGTACATACAGCAATGTTACACAAATACTGAAATGAAAGCAGTTAGTATAACTGTGGCTTACCAGAATTTGAGACAAAAAAGATGTTTGGGCCCTATCATCAGATTTACTGTGCTTCAGGATTTAAATTGGAACCTGGTAACTAAAATCTGAACGCTTCAATATGACAGCTAATATATGTAAAAATATTCATTTGCCTTTGGGGCTGGTTGACTTGAAGGAAGAGAGGTGGTAAAACTGTACCATATCTTTTCTCTTAATTAATAAATAAATTAGGAGTAAGATTTTAAAACAAAATAGAGAATGACAGGGTTTAGTAAAAGACCAAATATTTTTCTTCTTGGAATTACTTGAGTTCTAAAGGCAATTAGTTAAATATACACAGACACAATGACTTGCTGTGAATGCTATTGTCTTATTTTTTTTTTACTTATTCAAAGTTTAAATCTATACTGGCTATTCACTGTGTTTGTGGGTAGGCAAAATAACATTTATTTTGGCATCAATCATTTTTGTTTTATGTATTAAAACAAAAGCTATAGCCATTGAAGAAAATAAATAGCCATTTAAAACACCATGGACTGAAATAATCTCACAAAATTAGCATGATTTAAAAGCAATTATATAATATTAGAAAATAGTAAGTATTAGGCACATGTGTAAAAATAGGTTAAGAATAGTTATTTGACATTTATTGTTTAAATTTATGGAACATGCAATTTTCATGATAAATAATTCTCATTTGCTTTTATTTCTGCTGTTTTATATATACATATATATATAAAACACAGGGTGTTTTTTGCTAGTAAGTATTTTAATTTATCAACTATTTTATATATATAAAATCTAAAAAGCTACACATTAGAAATAATATATTTGCCACCAAATTATTAACATAGATAATTTCTATTTATTTTCCTAAATTCTTCAGTTCAAATTACTTCAAATTTGATTGCTGAAACGAATATCTGCATTTTTTTCTATTAGGTTTAAGTATGACATTCTTGATTTTTCCTAACAAAAATATGTAAGGTAAGCACAAATTCTAACAGAGATAAAAGGTCTTAACAACCTTGCCTCATCTGCAATGATATAAAGAAAGGAACATTCTAGAAAGTGCATATAATAGGCTTAAATGCTATCCTATCCAAATAAAGCTTGGATGTAACTTTCAAAACCTAATGAAATTGACAATGAAAAATAACTTCCTTTCTTTGTCTTTCCCCCCAAAAGGAATGGACATTTATATTTTGGTTAGTGAAGAATAGGAATTATCAAGTGTTTCACAGCTCTTAGACCAGTTGATTATTCAATAGAAACTGTAATAGTTACAGGGAAAAGGTATATAAATAGAAGAGAATGTGATTAGTAAAGCAATATGTAATATTTATTGGACACTTGCTATCTTTTAAACACTTGTACTATGAGCTGTTTCTCATTGGATTCACAAGAAGTCTGGACACTATTATTATCCATATTTTTCCAATGAGAAAATTAAGGCTTAAAAAAGATAACACTGCTCTATATCACATAGCTGTTTAAAGTGGACAAAGTGCCCTATGCACACATGAGACCATAACCTAGGGACATTTCTTAAGTAAAAATGATAGAACCTTTGTAATAAAAAGTACTGAGACTGTGAACCATAGTATGGAGCACAAGTGAAATCATGACTTCAATGGAAATTTCTAAAATATGTTCAGTTCAGTTCAGTCGCTCAGTTGTGTCCCACTCTTTGCAACCCCATGAATCGCAGCTCGCCAGGCCTCCCTGTCCATCACCAACTCCCGGAGTTTACCCAAACTCATGTCCATTGAGTTGGTGATGCCATCTAGCCATCTCCTCATTACTACTCCTTAAATGACATTATAAAATCAGAAGAAAAACTACCTTATTTGCCTATCATCCCGATAGGAGAAATAAAAAAACCTACATATTTAATAACATTTAACTTTAAATATATTAATTTCTTACTTAAATTGCACAGATATTAACAATGCAGTCTTATTCACAGAATTTCATTGGTATACATTGTGTCAAACTGAAAAAAATCTGTTTATCTAAGAAAGAGATATATGTTGAAAAATTATATGCAACATGAATGACAATTAGAATCGATACCAATATAATGATGATTATGATTATTGTCTCTATTGAGAGCACATATTGTACAAAACACTTTACTAGAAGCTAAATTTATATACTCTTAGACTAAAACACAAATCCTTATGAAGTATTATCATCCCTATTCTAAGTGAGTAATACAAGCTTCCCAACATATTATGTGCTTATTCTTAGCAGATGTGGAACTTGAACTCAAGAAACAGCAGGGCTCCTAAGTATTACAGTATACTGTCTCATTAGAAATCTACCACATTACCAGATAAAACAATAAAAAGGCATGCCCTACTAATGGAACTTTGACAGTTGTTTCTTAATGAAAGAACTGGGCCAAAAAAGTTAGAACTAGTTCGAAACAGAAAGGCAAGAGCAGTTTATAACCCATTTCTTGTTCCTGATATTTCACTATAAAGGGAAACAAAGAAGAAAGACTCAGGGTTATTTTGTAGGTATTATTAGAAGTAATAAAAATACAATTTAACCTGCTATATGCTGAATTTGGGCTTCACGGGTAGCGCTATTGGTAAAGAATCTGCCTGCCTGCCAATGCAGCAGACATAAGAGTAAGAGATGTGGGTTCAGTCCCTGAATCTGGAAGATCCCCTGGAGGAGGACACAACAACCCACTCCAGTATTCTTGCCTGGAGAATGCTATGGACCGAGGAGTCTGGTAGGCTACAATCCAAGGGGTCACAGAGAGTTCGACACAACTGAAGCGATAGTACATCACACAGAATGCCAAATTTAGCCATGTATGTGCCAAATGGTATTAAGTAACAGTAACAAGGACATTTCCCTCCAGTTGTTTTCCTCTTTCGCTCTCTTCTTCCTGCTTTCTCTCTCTCTCTCTCTCTTTTTTTTTTTTTCCAGAATTCTTTTCTTACGGTTCTTTTAGAGAATAGAAGCAGTAAAGTAGGAACACCCTCACTGAATCTCTGGCATCTGTACCCACATTCTCTGCTTCCTCTCCTGTTGCAGTGAAGAAGATGTCCTTGCTCTATGTAGGGCTAACCCTAGTTCTTGTGCTGCAAGGACTTCATTCCTAAACATTTTTCATCTCTTTAATTCACTAGGTTTTCCTTCTGTACTGGGTCACAACCAGTAACATACAAATGTGACTTATAACTTCCATCTTAAATAAACAAACTCTTCATTACATTCTCATCCTCTTCCAATTGTTTTCTTGTTCCCTTCCTTTCTTTAGTAGAACACTTATTAAACATCTGTCCTGAGGGAGATATCTATACAACTGTCTCCAATTTTATCAGCCATATTCATTTATCCTAATTATATATATATGTCTTTGTATGTAATTAAAAAAAGAATTTATATTCAAGTGAGGAAAGTTTATATTAGTATTAATTAGGAATTGTTTTTACAATGTTTTCAGTCTTTATCAATAGTCTAAATCCACTGAAAGAGTTAAATGCATTTATTGTTAGGCAACAGGGAACCTAATCAAATCAAGCTTTGCTACACCCTATGGATAAACAGTCCTCATATATAAGACATTGAAGAGACTCTTGCATAAGAGTTAAAAATAGTTCATCAAGTAAATATGTGTGAAATGAATGAATGAATGAACCAAACTATAGTTACTTCAATGTATGCTTAAACTTTATTTATAATTTAGGATTCATTTCACACTGGGGAACATTTACTCCAAGTGAAGTAACAACATTTATATTACATTTTAATTTGTGTTACTCTATACGGATAACCTGAGGCCATTTTTAGAACAATATAAATAGCACTAAATACTACAGAAAATGACTGAGTTATCACCATTTTTATAACTCATCAGTACTGTAAATATACTTCTGACTTTTCATTTTACATTTGTTTTCATCTAATTTAATTAGAAATGTGCATTTCACCTAAAATGGTCCTAACTAACACATGCACATGTTTCAAATATATTATGGATGATAATTCAGAGATAACATTTGAATTACCATCTT
Source organism: Cervus canadensis (assembly GCF_019320065.1). Classification (NCBI taxonomy): domain Eukaryota; kingdom Metazoa; phylum Chordata; class Mammalia; order Artiodactyla; family Cervidae; genus Cervus; species Cervus canadensis. The sequence continues at coordinate 49,287,136 of NC_057397.1, read as the reverse complement.
GGTTACCCTGGGCTAATTAATACTCCAGTTTTCTTGTGGCATTGCTTTGTACAACAAAGAAAAAATACACTAAAATCACTTAGAAGTTCTTGCATGTCCTTTCTGTTCAGAAAGCTGATTTTTTGGTATAAATTTGTTAATCTCAAGAACTTTTGGAAAGCCTCAGATTTGATACAATTGGATAAATAATACTATCAAAAGCAGAAGAAGTATACTATAGTAAGAAAGGGAATGAAAGATGATGCTGTGAAAGTGCTGCATTCAATATGCCAGCAAATTTGGAAAACTCAGCAGTGGCCACAGGACGGGAAAAGGTCAGTTTTCATTCCAAGCCCTAAGAAAGGCAATGCCAAAGAATGCTCAAACTACCAGACAATTGCACTCATCTCACATGCTAGTGAAGTAATGCTCAAAATTCTCCAAGCCAGGCTTCAGCAATACGTGAACCGAGAACTTCCAGATGTTCAAGCTGATTTTAGAAAAGGCAGAGGAACCAGAGATCAAATTGCCAACATCTGCTGGATCATCGAAAAAGCAAGAGAGTTCCAGAAAAACATCTATTTTGCTTTAATGACTATGCCAAAGCCTTCGACTGTGTGGATCACAATAAACTGTGGAAAATTCTGAAAGAGATGGGAAGACCAGACCACCTGACCTGCCTCTTGAGAAATCTGTATGCAGGTCAGGAAGCAACAGTTAGAACTGAACATGGAACAACAGACTGGTTCCAAATAGGAAAAGGAGTACATCAAGGCTGTATACTGTCACCCTGCTTATTTAACTTATATGCAGAGTACATCATGAGAAACGCTGGGCTGGATGAAGCATAAGCTGGAATCAAGATTGCCGGGGAGAAATATCAATAACCTCAGATATGCAGATGACACCACCCCTTATGGCAGAGAGTGAAGAGGAACTAAAGACTCTTGATGAAAGTGAAAGAGGAGAGTGAAAAAGTTGGCTTAAAGCTCAACATTCAGAAAACTAAGATCATGGCATCTGGTCCCATCACTTCATGGGAAATAGATGGGGAGACAGTGGAAACAGTGTCAGACTACTTTTTGGGGCTCCAAAATCACTGCAGATGGTGATTGCAGCCATTAAATTAAAAGACACTTACTCCTTGGAAGGAAAGTTACTACCAACCTAGATAGCATATTAAAAAGCAGAGACATTACTTTGCCAACAAAGGTCCGTCTGGTCAAGGCTATGGTTTTTCCAGTGGCCATGTATGGATGTGAGAGTTGGACTGTGAGGAAAGCTGAGTGCCAAAAAGTTGATACTTTTGAACTATGGTGTTGAGACTCTTGAGAGTCCCTTGGACTGCAAGGAGATCCATCCAGTCCATCCTGAAGGAGATAAGTCCTGGGTGTTCATTGGAAGGACTGATGCTGAAGCTGAAACTCCAATACTTTGGCCACCTCATGCGAAGAGTTGACTCATTGGAAAAGACCCTGATGCTGGGAGGGATTGGGGGCAGGAGGAGAAGGGGACGACAGAGAATGAGATGGTTGGATGGCACCACCGACTCGACGGGCATGAGTTTGAGTAAACTCCGGGAGCTGGTGATGGACAGGGAGGCCTGGCGTGCTGCGATTCATGGGGCCGCAAAGAGTCGGACATGACTGAGCGACTGAACTGAACTGAAGAAAGGGACACTGGTCAGATTGCCATAGTTCCCTGAATTTTGTCTGCCTCGTCAGTAAAACTGACATAGTAATAATTTACCTGACCGATTTAGTATTAGAAAAAAATCTTAAAGTATTATTCTAACAATTACATTGCATAATTGAAAATTATATGATATGAAAATGTCAATTCTAAGAAAAAGACCAGTATATTTTACTATTCACTGTGTACTCTAAGAAGTAGTTGTATATTTTGCTGCAATATGTCAAGAAACTTCAGCAAGGTCATGGTCCAAATTTGGTATTCACAAGGCCTTATACTGTCCTCTTCAGTTTTATTGCCTTATACTTTTGTATTGACTAAGAAATGACACTATATTCTCCACTTCACTATCAATAAGGAAATCAAGCTGAGTAATAGGAATATTTAACCTGAAAAGAATCTCATCGAGAATCAAATCAATCAGAAAATATTTGACATGCAGATGGTAACCTAGAGGTTGATTTCACCCTGGAGAATTCTGCCCTTGATTGAGTCCTTGATTTGTATGAGATCCACCAATTTTATAAAGAATGTTCAACATTATTATTAGGCCTACACTCTGCCAGCTACTCAGCAATGTGGCTATCTTTAGAATTTCATTATGTTTTGGAAACACCTAATGATATGGCAAATAAGGTTATAGTAGATGACAAGATGACAGAGATATTCCATGCATGGGATGCAAAAGAAACCTCAAAGCTAGTGTTGTAGTATACTTTCAAGTACTTTATATAAACATAGTGTAAAAAATACATATTTACTCATTTATTCACCAGGTAATTGTTGTAAACCTACTAGAAGCCAAGTATGCTTGGTATTGGAGATGCATTTTAATAAGATGACCCTGAATATTCACTGGAAGGACTGACGTTGAAGCTGAAGCTCCAATACTTTGGCCACCTGATGCCAACAACTGACTCATTGGAAAAGACCCTGATGCTGGGAAAGATTGAAGGCAAAAGGAGAAGAGGGCAGAAAAGGATCAGATGGTTGGATAGCACCACCAACGAAATGGACATGAAAATGGGCAAACTTCAGGAGATAGGAACAGGGAGCCCTGGCGTGCTGCACTCCACGGGGTTGCAAAGACTCAGACATGACTTAGCAACTGAACAATAACACCTCCATACCACCATCGATTCTTGTGTTCTAATATGTGGACAAAGTGAGGATAAAATCACTGGTATAATGTTTTTTAAATCAAAAGTCATGTTAGATTGAAGACTGTCAAAGATACCTAGGTACCTTACTGTACCTAGTACCTTACTGTAAGGTACTTACTGTAACTTACTGAAGACTGTCAAAGGTACCTTACAGGAAATGACTTTATATCCAAGATTATAAAAGATCATGTGCCGTGCTTAGTAGCTCAGTTGTGTCCAGCTCCTTGCGACCCCATGGACTGTAGCCCGCCAGGCTCCTCTGTCCATGGAGATTCTCCAGGCAAGAATACTGGAGTAGGTTGCCACGGCCTGCTCCAGGGGATCTTCCCGACCCAGGAATCAAACTGGGGTTTCCTGCATTGCAGGCGGTTTCTTTACAAAGGATTATATAAGAGTCTAATTTGAAATTGAATTCCAATATTTGGAGATTAACAGAATTAATTAGCAAAAAAACAGATAAAGAAACATACAAATATTTTACATAGTTCCTACTGATAGCACATAATACCAGTGTGTTTAATTTTACATTACAAAAAATTCCAACACAGTCAGATTCATTTAACATTTACTACCAGATGTAATGCCAAGTTCTAGTTATATAAATATTAATAGGGTAACATCTTGTCCATCAAAGGAACATAATCTAAGAGGGATAGCAGATATGTATATGTCTTTAATATAAAAAAATGTTTATTAAAATCAGGTAACATTTGTCATACAAAGTGAAAAATTGTGGGCATGAAATAAAAAACTAAAAGTGATTTAAATTATATAATTATAATATGTATTGACACAATTTTACATAGATGTACTTTTCAAAATAGTTATCTATACAAAAATTACTCAAAATAATTTCTAAAAAGTTAAAATGCCATATATCTATGCACACAAAAACATCCTCTTAACATGAATTAATTAAACATTAAAAATAAGAGAAGCAAAATAATCATTTGTGGTACATGTGTACATTCTTTAATTGATTTTTTTAGACATATTTAATGTCATTTTACTCAACCCATTCCAGTATTCTTGCTTGGAAAATCCCATGGACAGAGGAGCCTGGTGTCGCACAGAGTTGAGCGTGACTTAGTAACTAAACCACCACCACCACCGATGCCAGTTTACTTTTTTTTCTTAAGTATATAGTTTTCAATATATTCTCATTTTTATTGGTATTGTTAAAGCTATTTCCAATATATTTTAAATTGTTGGTATGTCAACAAATGTCTCCACAGACCATAATATTTTTAATTGAGAAAGCTTTCTCTTTACAGGTATTGAGGTATCCAGTAAGCATAGAGCTAATTCTTTGAAATAGAGGAAAGTTTCAATTTGACTTTATGTCATAAAACAATGTGTAAATATTTCAGCTTAAGTATTTTCACAGATATTAAATCTTTACTTCTTTTGGGACACCTTTCTTTGATAAAAAAATTTCACAATATAAAACTTACCAAATTGTCTTAAATTATGATTTTTTGAAATATTTCACTTTAGGTTGTGTATGAAAAACAGTGCTTCAGATACAAATGTTCCTAAGTCTGAATGACAATGAGCAGCAAAAGCAGAAACTAGTACTGATATACTAAAATTTATATATTTTTGAATCAGTATTTCTTTGTCATACATATTGAAAAGGTTATTCAATTATTTTGCTATACATAAAAATATTTGTAAATATTTGTAAATTTTAATGATAGTTTTATTTTGACAGAATTTACTTGGTTGCAGTTGTGAATCATATGTATTCCACAACCAATTCAAATCTTTTTCTTAATAAGAGCTTTGTTTTTGTCATGAAGTTGCATGTCACCAAAATTTATATTTGTACTATTATCACAAAAGAAAGTTTATCCTTAATACTATAATTTTAATATATGCCCTTTGTCTCATTTTTAAAAATATTTAAAAGATAATTGTTTGCTTAAAAGTTAAAAAAAAAAGTCATGTGCTGTTAACATAAATAGAACTAAGATAAGTGAAAACAATTGCCCAAAGGAAAGAAGAGAGAACTGGAAGTACATCATTGCAAGGTTCTTACATTATATGTGAGGCTGTGTAATAGAATTTGATAGTAGATTTTGATTTAAAAAAATGTATGCTATTAATATTAGAGCAAGTACACCCCCACCTCCAAAATGTTTAACTAATAATTTAATAGAGGGGGAAAATGATGGTGGAAATGCACAGGTGGGTCCAATAAAAACTGATTATCAATATGGTAGACAAACTCAACCATAACGATTAAATTATGTGTGAATGATCTAATGATTTAAAGACTATAATTAAAAGGTAGAAATCTTCAGACTGTATTAAAAAGAGGACTCAAAAGTGCTATCCCAATCATGTTCTATTTAAACTGGAAATGTACTGTAAATATAAAGACACTGACAAGTTAAGTGGATGCTAAATAAAATAAAATGCAAACACTAATTATTGATATAAGATATTCATATCAAGCAATGAAAACTTCAAGACAAGGAAAATTGCCAGAGAAAAAGAAAGCTCTTTCATTGTAATGAGTCAACTTATTAAGAAGGCATAGCACCTCAAATGTACACACCTAGCAACATATATTCATAATACACAGATGATATGACATGATAAGATAGAAAGAATAAATAGGCAAATACACAATTGCAGTTGGGTGTTTAAACACTGCTTTTTCATTAGTATATTAAAAAAGAAGTAGACAAATATCAATAATAATATAGAACACTTCAGGCATAGTGTTATCAACCAACTGTATCTCATTGGTATTTAATTCCAAATAATGGCAAGTGTACATTCTTATCTTTTCAAATGCACGTGGTTCTTTGTGACTCATAGACTCTAGTCCACCAGGCTCCTCTGTCCCTGGGGATTCTCCAGGCAAGAATACAGGAGTGAGTTGTCATGTCCTCCTCCATGTGATCTTCCCATTCCCGGGATTGAACCTAGATCTCCCTCACTGCAGGCAACTCTTTAATATCTGAGCCACCAGGGAAGCCCAAGAATACTGGAGTGGGTAGCATATCCCTTCTCCAGGGGATCTTCTAGACCCAGGAATCAAATCAGGGTCTCCTGGATTGCAGGTGGATACTTTACCAGATGAGCTACCAGGGAAGCCCAGAAACACATATGCTAGACCATAAAAAAAAAAGTCTAAATAAATTTAAAATTGTTATTTGGGAAGTTCTTCTGCTAAGGAGGCTGGCATGTTAACACTTTCCACATATGCAGAAGAGAATTTAGAACTAAAGTGATGAAATTAGTTCAGTAGAGTCTTCATTTGTTCTATATGAAAAATGATGGTTTTTTTAAAACAGATTAATATCTTATAGTTTTCACATGGTTAATGACATCACTATGATCCCCATATATGTTAACATATATTGTGTGCAAGTTGTATTTTCAGCACTAATTTTCTTTTAGTTTTAACTGAGAAGTTATTGGGTTTTTTGATGATTAGCACATCAAAATTTAAAAAGCATGATGATTAGCAGACATTTTGAGCAAGTTGTACAAAATCCTTAGTATGTAGATAATAAAAGTTTAAGAACCATAGAGTTAAGCCAAATAGGTATTTCAACAGCTTATCATATTAAAATTTGTAGAAAAAAAAAAAAAAAAATTTGTAGACAATTTGTTCTTAAAATAAAAATACCAAGGATCAGGATCTTAAAATATTAATATACTATTAGGTCTGAATCTCATGTTTTAATATCATATATATTAAATTCTCAATCAAAATATCCCATCTTTTCCATGAGGTTAACAAGTTATTAGGAAAAATTGGTCTATTAATACCAATGATATCAGAGTCCCCAGGATAAATCTAAAACCAGGGAGAAATTTTATTTAGGAAACAATTCAAACAATCAATTTTTTTTTTAGGAAACATTCAAACAAAAAGAACATGCCTATAGTAGTTAGATACTTTAACAAAATCAACTACCTTATTTAATACATCAGGTAATTTAAAATGACAGATTTTGTCAGTGTATTATGACTCCCAATCACCATTTAATTATGTTTCATATTTTGGAATATAAAATGAGCCCCACCCCAAAATGTTAATATAACACAGAAGCCAAGAAAGTTTCATTTAATTCTGTATTCTACTAATTACTTGATTGTACATGAAAATAACCAATCCATACATAATTTACCCACTAAAATTATTTTTACAACTTACCTAAATATGTTTCATTGAAGTGGGATCATGTGGGATTCCTTGCTTGTTTAAAATGTGTTTCTGGATGTACTAAGATGCTTTGGTTCACAAATTATAAAAAACAAAATATGCTATCGTTTTGAGCTCAGTTTCAACTTTTGCAATAATGTTTGTCTGATCTCCTTCTTAATCTCAGCTTGGCCTCTCATCACTGCAACCTTCAGGTGAACTTTCTTTTGTACGTCATGTGTCATGGTGTAATTAGCTTTCTTAAGAAATGAATATTCAGTATACACTTTCTCCTTAAATGTGGAGTTTAAATAAGGCCACAACTACCATAAACATTTATTGTAAAATAATAAAATAATATTTCTATGATAAAATAAATTATTGTTAAAATACCCCATAAAATAAATAACAAACACATTCATGGCAAAGACATTCAGACTATAGCTTTATAGCACATCTGTTCAACTTCTACTTCTGTGTGCATTTCAAGAATACATATTTCTCACTTATCTGGCTAACTCAAGGCCTGACAGCTTTATGTATCTTTCAAGCCATAGATTATGACATAACTTGCTGTTAAACAAAAGAGCTGGTAAGGCAACAGCATCAAATACTTCTCCCACTACATTCCAAGGTCAGAATGGGTTAGACATTAATATCTGAGAATATTTTCATTTTGTCCTCAAGTGACCTATATGTTACTCATGAAAAGAAAGTTTAAGTTACCTGAAATCCACAAAAGACTGGAAAATAGAGATGGGTTTGCAGAATATTTATCTTTCAAAATTAATCATGCATTATAATTACTCTGGGCATTGAGAATATACCTCACACACTACTAGATGAGATCAAATACAAAGATGACAGCTAATAAATATACCTCAGCTATTTTAACAGAAATATTAATAATGATACTTTGTTAAAAATGGAAAATACAGCCCAAATGCCAAACTAGTCAGGATGCCTGGAAAAGAGGCATAAATCAGAACTGTCTTGGGCAAACTAGGTTTATATAGCAATTCTAATATAACACACACATAGTATCAGGGAGCTGCAGATATAGAAGTGATTGATTCTGTCTAGAAGTTCATCAGTAATGAAAGTATCATTTGACCTGGGCTTTGGAAAATGATTAAGAATTATGGATTTTTTAATGTGGACATAAACATACTAGGAACATGGAAGAAAGTTTGCAATAGAACTGGAAATGTGAATCGCCAATGTCTTCTCAGGATGGTACAGTTAGACAACTAGATGTATATAACTGAATAGTGAGGGATGAAGCTGGCAGGTAATTTGGGTGCAAATTGCTTTAAACGTAACTTCACAATCTTAAATTTATGACTTCGTAGCCATTAAGAAATTTTAAACAGAGGAGGAATGTCTGATTTATGTTTTCAAAACATTAGTCAGTTGGAAATGTAGACAAAAATCTAGCTACAGATAATGAAGTGAGTGGCTACAGCAATGCAAGCAGTAATAATGAGGATGGGTATGAATGCAAGGGCACCATACAGTTCTTTAAGGCCAGAGACATCAACCTCTCATAATTAAGGAATCCATCTCTCTGAGAATTTTCAACAGTTATAAGTTTTGGGCCTTGGTATCTTGTATTATCCAGCAGGGGCAAATTCTTAACAGAGAGGTTAAAAGTGAAGAACATAGAAAATGCTCTGTCCAAATCAACTATTCTGTGGGCAAATGACAGCATGATACCTAAAGATATCCTCCCTGAGGAACTAAAGTGGGATGAGACAAGCAGATTACAAATTTAAGTAGGGGATATAGAGGCTGACTGCTGAGAACCAAGGACAGAACATAGGATAGCATGAGGTGGCAATGTCAGACTTAAGAAACTCTGATTAAGCAAAAGTGCCTTGCAGACTATAACACCAAGTTGCAAAGTGACAGACTATAAAGAATGCATAGATTGTAAAATAGAAGGCATGAGGCTGCTGACAGTGTCTTGACAATGATTATGAAGTTGGTATGGGACCTACATTTCAGTTACACTCACTTTGTACCAAGTTTACTGAAATACATTTTGTTGATTGTATTTTTTGCTTAAGATTATTTTGCTACTATTGGCTGTCTCATTCCTTTTTTATTTATTATTTGACAGCTATTCACTCAAAAGAGGAACAGGCACTGTGGTGGTGATGGAGAGTGGAAAGAGAACAGAATGCATACCTGACTCAATTAAAATAATGATACAAATTGACTTGGATAGTATTGTTCTAGTTTACAGCTGTTGTTCAGCTTAATTTCTAACAATGTCCCCTGTTACTCTCAAAAATCATCTTAGATATGAACAATAAATTACATGATCACCCTGAATAAAATGTTTGTTCTTTACAGACATTTAGAGAGGCAAAGTTCACATAATTAAAACATCTTTGGAACAGTGAACAGATAATCCATGGTTTCTCATCTTTACTTGAAAAAACTAAAGCAAGTGCCTAGAGGATGGGGCTGGAATGCATTTTATAAAGAGAGGTCAGAGAAAGCTTTAAAAAATAGATGGTCTTATAAACATTTTAAAATGTTTCATGGAGAAGTCAGAAAACATTTTATAATAGAGTTCTTGGTGCCAAGTCTGGAAGAAAGTGCAAGATTTATGAAAAAAGAGCAGGAAAACATTTAAAGTAAAAAAAAAACTTTAGGACAGAAAACAGTATAGGGTGTGTGTGTGTGTGTGTGTGTGTGTGTGTGTGTGTGTGTGTAAAATGAAGATGATTGCCTGAGTGAAAGGAAAGATGCACTTGAGGAACATTTGGAGATAAATATGCTTAATATCTGGTCCTTTAATAGACTCCCCTAGACTGAACAGACAAACAAACAAATGGGTAACATGAGACAGATTTATTTGAGGAAAAGGAGAAATTCTGATAAAGCACTGAAGTGGCATATTCTGACCTACAAGCCAAATTTGACCTACAGAAGTGATTTACTGGACTATAGTACCTTAATGATCTCTTCAAGATTAGTTGCTTTCTTTGACAATCAGAGGACTTTACATAAAATATATTTCAATCTCCACTTTAAAATGAATCTGTCTTCCTACAGGGCGAAATGACGATAGCCAGAGGGGGCAAATGTCCCTTTTAAATGGGAATGCACATACTACCACTTTTCTTTCTTCTCACTTCTTCACTTGTATAAATCACCTGCTTTTTGGAAGTGTGACCTTAGATGCGGTTCTTGGGAGCATAATCAGAAGATAAGCTGATGAAATTGTAGAACTTCACTGTAACTAATAAATATAGCTAAGATCTTTGTCTTTCCTCTGGAATATTAATGAGCAATAGTGACTGCTAGGTATTTACTAAGCACCAGGAACAGTGTTAATCTTCTTTCAGAGAGAGGTGGATTTGAGCTACAGTTGCAAACACCTGCTAGGGTATGACCTTGAATAAATTAACTCACTCTCTGAACCTCAGTGTATTTTTTTTGGTAAATGGGGATGACATAGTATCTCCCTGGAGAAGGAAATGGCAACCCACTCCAGTATTCTTGCCTGGAGAATTCCAGGGATAGAGGAGCCTGGTGGGCTACAGTCCATGGGGTCACAAAGAGTTGGACACTACTGAGCACTGAGCATCAGCACAGTATATCTCATATGGCCTCTGTGAGCATTAAATGAGATCACCATATGCAAAGTACTTAACATTGTTCTTAACGGGCTTCCCTGGTGGCTCAGATGGTAAAGAATCCCTCTGCAATGCAGGAGACCTGGGTTCAGTCCCTGGGTTGGGAAGATCTCCAGGAGGATGGCATGGCAACCCAGTCCAGTATTCTTGCCTGGAGAATCCCCATGGACAGAGGAGCATGGTGGGCTACAGTTCAAGGGGTCACAAAGAGTCAGACACAACTGACTATGCACAGCACAGTGTGATTCTTGGCACCAAGCAAGAAATCATTCATGAACAAACAAACAAACAAACAAACCTTCCGCATTTGAAATCTGAATTGATGCTATTCACAATATATTAACTATCAAGGTAATTTTATTATAGTGAATCAGTTTTAGTCTCTGATAAATGATATATATTTCTATGCATCTTAAAAGAATATTATGAAGGCAGATTTATTAAAACTCTGGTAGGATACACATTGTTTCTATAACTTTAATATGACCTACAGATACAATAAATGTAAAAAATATATTACTAATTTCACTGACAGATGCACATTAAAATTTCCAGAAATGCATAAAAAGCAGCTTGTTTCTATTAAGCGGATGCACTTGGCATTCACAAACAATAGCCCAAGCACCTTTTCATATGATTGCATTTAGATATTTAATCACAATAACCACTAAAGTGTAAAACCTTACTAATTTAAGGTAAATGAAAGGAGAGTTGTTAGTTGCCAAACTATCATCATAAATAACTGAAATCAAACAGATATCACAAACAGTTTGCTGACATATTGTCCCTAACTTCAAAAAAATTAGAAAGTCAAGATATAAATATGAAAAATGCTTAATGTATGTTTCAGAATTATAAGTCCTTTATGCTCATTAATTATATAATCATTCTCTTATTTTTTCATTCCTTTTTTTTTCTGTCTCAAAAGATATACTAAGGGTGCAAATCTAAAGACAGTGACTCACCTATACTGATGTAAACCTCGCTCACATGAGCCTTATTTATAACACAAAACAATTCATTTACTTATGTTAGTTGATTATGCCAAACAAGCATCTTTCACGAACAAAAAACATATCAAGTTAATTATATATTTGTATTGTTAGTTGTTAACTTAAAGTGATGTATTTTCAGGCCAGTCATTAAATAAATTCTTCATGCTTTTTCCAAGGGATTCCAATCTTACATTTATTAATATAGTGATAATAGTTCACTGGGCACCAACTATTTATTCAATACTAAGTACTGTGCACACATGATCATATTAAATATTAATAATCTATTTATGAAATAAGCATCATTATCCCTATGTGAATTAAAGAGCTCAGACTCAGGTGATGAGGTGAAGTGCCCAAAATCAGCAATTAGTTAAGAAGCCAAGACTTGAATTAAGGCACATATGAAGAATACTGCTCTGCACTCTTTCCATAGATGATGTTAGAAATCTCAATAAGTTTCAACTACTAGGATTTTTAAGGCTATGCAATTAGAAGATCCCTTAGATATTTTTCTCAAAGAGATCTCTATCTATCTATTTTAGTGAAAAAATAGCAACTAAATATTTTTGAGTTCCCATTTATTTGTTTCAGCCATGAAACCAAAATCTTTTTTAAGAAATAGCATATAATTAACCACTTAGATAAAAAAAAACAAAACAAAAAAACAGCCATCAACACTGGTAATTAGAGTGAATGACATTTCATTGTGGTAGGAAATCTTTAATGTAAAAGTAGATTTAAAATATTTTGTCAAAGTTTTCTGTGAATATATAATTAAGATCTTTAACAGAAGAAGATAAAATTAGTAAAAATGTAGGGTTGCTTTTTGTAATGGCAAATACTCATTCCCTTCCTTATCTCTAAAAATTTTACATTTTAAAATATACTTTTATAGTAAATTCAAATTATCAGTTTGCATAATGTAACTATTTCACTTGATGAATTAACTTTAATACCACCTTTACTTTAAGGACAATTGGTATGATAATTGGAGAGAAGGTACCAATCATGAATTAATTAATTAGAACTTAATTGTATTTCTTTTGCCTATGGTTTATCTTAACTCCAGATGAATAAGAAGAGAAATAAGGATATTTAAGATAATTAACAACACAACATTGTAAAGCAACTTTCCTCCAATTAAAAAATAAAATTAAAAAAATTAAGATAATTAAAATTTTAAAAATGAAAGTTTTTAAGTAGTAAAATAACAAGGATTTAAGTAACATTTCTATATTTTTTATTTAAAAAAAGAAACTCACTTGAAAATTGAATTGCAAATCCAGATTTGCTGATATAAAAATCTGTGTCGAACTGAATGGTCACTACGTTGAGAGTGCTATGGATTCCTTCAGGAATAAGAGACCCACTAATTTCCTTTAAAAGCATCTCATTTTCAGGTGGACCATCCCAAACTCGGAGTATATCATGTGATGCTTCCGTATCAAAAGCAAGAAACTGCAGGCTGTGGGAGAACCATATATCTCTGATTATTTTAAACATGGATCCAGTTTTAAATAAAGACTATAAAACATCTTTGCTTATACTAGATATTCCTTTTATTCTATCAAATAAAATGAATAATGCAAAATGTATATACAAACTAAATGCATTTTTCTTGAACAGTATACTTTTTTTAGAATATGATTAAATATACTATTATATCAATTCTGCAATTATAAAAACTTTAGGTCTACAGACCATCCCTGACATACGATGATTCAATTTAGGAATTTTTGACTTTAAGATGGTACAGAAGAGATACACATTTAGTAGAAACTGTATTCTGAATTTTGATCTTTTCCCAGTTGTGATTCTCTTTCAAGACATTGGGCAGTGCTAGGGAACTAAGTTCCCAGTCATTCAGAAGATCACAAAAACAAACTATCAACACATTTACAACCACAATGCACTCATAAAACAGTTCTGTTTTTCATTTTCAGTATAGTATTCAATAAAATTACATGAGATACTCAATACTTTATTATAAAATAGACTTCAGGTTAGATGATTTGCCCAACTGTAGACTAATGTAGATGCTCTGAGCATGTTCAGAGTAGGCGAGGGGGAGTGACGATTTTGGTAAATTAGTTATATTATATGCATTTTCAATTTATGACATTTTCGACTTATGTTCAGTTTATCAGCATGTAACCCAAGGAAGACCTACCTATACATTTCTTTTCAGTGTTCATGACTTAACTGTGGCAACGACAGGTGGCATTTGAGAGGAGCTCATATGTGCCGCACACTGTGCAAAATGCATCACATCTGTTTTCTTCCTTTAATTGTTGTAACGACTCGGTGAAGCAGGAACAAGTTTCCTCTCGATTTTACAAAGGTGGCAAGTGGGATTCAGATTAAATAAGACTGCCTAAGGGTGGCAGAGTCATGAATTGAACTCAAGTTATCTAATGCCATAGTACGGGTTATTGCCACTGTATCAGGTTTTTGGTGTGTTTGTTTTATCAGAATCAAAGATTTACTCCACAAATGCAAAAACAGTTCACATTCAAAAAAGAAGTAAAGTAAAAGGAAACTTCCTGAATGTGAAAATGGCCCCCACCACAAAAATGCACAAAGAAAAAAAATGCTTCATATTAAATCTATTTTGCTTTAGTCTAATCTAGTCAAAATTAATATCAAATTTTCTTGTGCCTAATCCAAAAGCTAGAAATCCAATTATATCAAAACACTCAACTCTCTTTGCCTCGCTCTCTCTCTCTATATATATATATGTGTGTATATCTATATCTATATATACCTCACATCCATGTTTGATATGTGAATTGTCACAGCTTTAAATCTGGGTTACAATTTAATATCAAAAATTCTTCTTTAATTTTTAAAAATCTCAGAATTCTGTTGAATTTACAGCATCTTAAATCGTGAAGAATTGAAAGAGCAGAACTCCCAAGCAGCATGGAAAATCCTCATCTTTTGTGCCCTCTTCTAACTGAAGAGTTTCTAAGGGGATATATGAACCAATGCTGTGGCCTATGAGTTAATATGTCATGCTTATCAATACTCCCCCCCCATTCTATAATAGATAAAAACCATGTTTTTCTTTACCAATGGTTTAAAAAAAAAAAAGAAAAATCTTAATGTTAATTGTATATAGGGTCTGATCAGGAAATTCAGATTCCTCAGTCATTTTGAAAAGATAAAATCCATTTACCTGACAATGTTTCCTGGATCTACCTCAATCATCCACATGCAACGCAGATTATTGTCATATGGAAAGGGATAACCAGGAGATAAAATTCTTCCTGATGATTCTCCTTTAAAACGACCTCCACATTCAGCTAGAAAAAATTAATTCAATTTTAAATCACAGTTTAATCTTTCTAAACATCTACAAATTTTTCGAGTATATATTTTTCACCTGAAGGAAAATAAGGATTGATTTCTCCTCTTATTGAAAGTATATATGTGTATATGCTTTCTCAGATTAAGGTATTAATTAAAGTAAGAACACATTGTACAATAAAACAAGTATCTCAAGTTAGATCATATAAATGAAAATATAATAAGTCAATTAGGGAATTTTAAAAGTACACTCTCAAAAGCTCTGAGTTTAGGCTTCAAACTTTTTAAGATGTATGGCAAAATAATGTTAATGCAACAAGGGGAAACAGATGGCAAGTTGCTCACTTATAGCTGGTTGTTGGCTAACTAATTCATCACCTTACTACCTTACCTCTAAGCTTTACTGCAGGTCCCTCAGGCCTTCTAAATTTCATTGTCCTCTTATTCCCCTTTCAATCACTCTAAACTCTTTTGCTTTTAACCTCCCAAAAGTCAAAGTAGCATTTTTATTAGATTTTACTTCAGTTAAACCTGGTTCCATTCTGATTTAAAGTAGTCTCAAATTTTTATAAAATTCACCAAATTAAAAATGTAAACATCATCATATAATTAAAAAATATATCTTTTGGGGAATTCCCTCTCCATTTAATAATATTTAATATATTGGGAAAACTGGAATGAGTTTACATTGATAAGCAAATAATATAGAAAGAATCCTCTTGCTAGAGAAGAGAGAAATAAAATAGTTTACTTAGTATATTACTCTACTTCTCTACATCTTAAAAACCACAAGGTGTAATAATATATTTTTGAAAGTTCTCCAAATTACTATACTACCAAAAAATAAAACTAAATCCAAGGTATTTTACTTTTGCTTATATATTTGAATATATTACTACATTTATTTTTCTTGTTCTCTGCAGAGTTATTATCTTACTCAAATGCAATGCTGAACTAAGCATCTTGAATTTTTGTTTTGTTTTGATTATTAGAACAAAGGTCAAAGAAAAAGCTTCAGCACTCAGAAAAGACTGAATAACAACTGAATATCATGGTTCAAATTTGTAGGCTCTATTCATATAGATAAAATTGCTTCAAAGATTTTAGACGTTATATTTTAGTATAATATTAGGGTTCTTTTTTTGTGTCAACTTGGCCAAGTTGTAGTACCCAGTTATTTTATCAAACACTAGCCTAGGTGTTGCTATTTATAGACCTGGTTAACATCTACAATCAGCTGACTTTATCCTTGATAATGTGGGTAGCCTTCATCCAATCAACTGGAAGGCCTTAACAATGAAAACTGAGTTTTCTGGAAAAGAAGATTTTCCCTCAAGACTGCATCATTAATTCCTGCCCTAGTTTCCTAGTTTTGATCTTCCCTATGGATTTTGAACTTGTCAGTCCCCACAACTGCATGAGTTAATTCCTCAGTATAAATAAATACATTTTTTGATAGATGATAGCTAAATAGATCACATATAGATGTATTGATTCTTTTTCTTTGGTGAACCCTGACTGATATACACACCTATAGAGGACTAAGCAAGTTTATTGTGTATTATAATGTTAGATTAATTTAATTTATAATAATAAATTTGTTATTTTTAAGACAAATAAAATATATATATTTAAGAAGTTACTGTCACTTACTGTGGTTTTTCTCATTTTATAACAAGAACTTTGTTGGGCAACCTAGAATGCTGTAACTGTAATAATTCATTGTTCATCATTTTTAATGATTTATTCACTATTATTGACATATTTCTGAGGAGAACAAATTTGATACTTCATTCTGCCAGACTTGTCCTTTTTATACAATCCATGAGGTTCTCATGGCAAGTATACTGGGGTGGTTTGCCATTCCCTCCTCCAGTGGATCCCATTTGGTCAGAACTAGCTGCTATGACCCAACCGTCTTGAGTAGCCCTACACAGCATGGCTCATAGCTTCATTGGCCTATGCAAGGCCCTTCGCCATGACAAGACAGTGATCTGTGAAGGGATTACTACAATGTTGTGGTCAGTTATCCAGAGCCAGACATTCTAGAGTGCAAAGTCAAGTGGGTATTAGAAGCACTGCTGTTAATAAATGGGGTTCCAGTAGAGCTATTCAAAACCCTAAAGGATAGTACCCTTAAGGTGATGCATTCAATATGTCAGTAACTGTGGAAGACCGAACAGAGGCCATAGGAACTGGAAAAGGCCAATCCTCATCCCAGTTCCCAGGAAGGGTCGTACTAAAGAACGCACGCTAAAGAAGGTGCTAACCGTTGGACAACTGCACTCGTCTACCATTCTAGTAAGGTCATGCTTAATATCTTGCTTGCTAGGCTTCAGCATTATGCAAACCAAGAACTTCCAGTTGTCCAAGCTGGGTTTAGACAAGGAAGAGGAACCAGAGATCAAATTGTCAACATTCACTGGATCATAAAGCAAGGGAATTTCAGAAAAACATCTATCTTTGTTTTATTGACTACATTAAAGCCTTTGACTATGTGGATCACAACAAACTGTGGAAAGTTCTTAAAGAGGTGGGGATACCAGACCGTCTTACTCGTTTCAAGAGAAATCTGTATGCAGGTCAAGAAACAACAGTTAGAATCCTGAATGGAACAAATTGTTGGTTCAAGATTGAGAAAGGAGTACGACAGGGCTGTCTGCTGTCCCTCTGTTTGTTTAACCTATATGCTGAACACATCATGAGAGATGCCAAGCTAGATGAGTTACAAGCTGGAGTCAAGATAAGCAAGAAAAACATCAACAACCTCAGATAGGAGGATGATACCATTCTAAGGGTAAGCTCCAGGAGATGGTGAAGGACAGGAAGCCTGGTGTGCTGCAGTCCATGGAGTAGCAAACAGTCAGACATGACTGAGCAACTGAATAACAACATTCTAATGGCAGAAAGCAAAGAGGAACTAAAGAACCTCTTGATGAGGGTGAAGGAGGACAGTGAAAGAGCTGGCTGAAAACTAAATATTAACAAACTAAGATTGTGGCATCCAGTCCCATTACTTCATGGCATATAGAAGGGGAAAAGGTGAAAGTGGTGACAGATTTCATCTTCTTGGGCTCTAAAATCACTGCGGATGGTGACTGCAACCATGAAATCAGAAGATGATTGCTTCTCGGCAGGAAAGCTATGACAAACCTAGACATTGTGTTGAAAAGCAGAGACATTACTCTGCTGACAAAGGTCTGTATATTCAAGGCTATGATCTTCCGATTAGCCATGTACGGTTGTGACAGCTAAACTGTAAAGAAGGCAGAGCACCAAAGAACTGATGCCTTCAAACTGTGGTGCTGGAGAAGATTCCTGAAAGTCCCTTAGAGAGCAATGAGATCAAACCAGCCAATCTTAAGTGAAGTCAACCCTGAATACTCATTGGAAGGACTCACGCTGAAGCTGAAGCTCTAGTATTTTGGTCATCTGATTCAAACAGCTGACTCACTGGAAAAGTCCCTGATGCTGGGAAAGACTGAGTGCAGTAGGTGAAGAGGGCATCAGAGGATGAGATGACTGGATGGAATCATCAATGCAATGAACACGAACTTGGGCAAAATTCGGGAGATAGCATGAGACACAGAGGCCGGGCATGCTGCAGTCCATGGGGTACAAAGAGTTGGACATAACTGGGTGACTGAACAAAAACAACATCTGCCAGATTACTTTTAAGCAACTCCAAGAACTGGAGCTTTGAGACCTGTTTTTATATTGAATTTAAACATAGCTCTTTCTTTCTTCATATTTCTTTGTTACAAATATTACTTGGCTATTTGATTTCAAATAAACCAGTGTGATATGCTGTAACATTGGAGTTCATATTCTGTCAGAAGTCTAATGTTTACAGATAAAATTGAAGGTGTGCTGGTTAAATACCTTTGGCTATGGTGCCTAAAAATTAATTTTTGTTTGCTCAATGTATAAGCTACAGAAGCATAATTACCTAGAAAAATCCATATAATTAAGAAAAACTTTCTTATTTGACCAAGGCAAAAATATAACCATAATAGATTATTAAGGTTAATAGGAATGGATAATTATGATTTTAGGCCAAGTGGTAAAGCTTCTAATTATTGACAGTAAAGAACACCATCTTAAATAGAATTTCATCATCTACTGTCATGAAAATCATCAGTATGACACATTATGTATCCAGCTGTTTTAAGCTTTTATTCCTGATCATCTATCATTTACAAAAAAAAAAAAAAAAGGTTACCCTTCTCATGAAGGCTTGAGCAGTGGTATTACTAAATTTTGTCTTGGCAGATTCATAAAATGCATTGATTTGTCACAAAAATAATTAAATCTTCTGATTCTACATCAAATGTTATTCTATTTGCATGAAGTTTTCCGAAAAATGAAAATGTCTTCAGTTCGATTCAACATATAAGGAAAATATATTTTTTTAATGTATTAGTTTGTGATTTTAATTTTACAGACAACAGAGCAAGTCAGTATTTTTAAGTTTATAGTTTTGTGCTATTGAAATCCTTAATGATTTTCTGAATATATTTGATATTCACACCAAAGAATATAACTTCAGAGAGAATTAATCAGTGTACATTTTTCTCATAACCAATGCCAGCAGGTTGATTGTTGGTCATATTCCAGAATCCTAAGCTTTGTCAATTTAGGGTGATTGTTATTCTAGGTTTATCCTCATAATCTATCCAAAATTCAGATGCATCTGAAAGGAAAGCAGTATAATTGCATTTTGGTTGGATAAAAGAATGTTTGCTTTCTGCTCATCAATGTTTTAACAAACCAATAGAAGTCTCATGTTATCAAAAACACTACAATTAGTTGCAAGACCTCTAATAACTAGAATTTCATTTCTTTCTTATTTGAAGTCTATCAAGTTTTGTGAAAATTCCTGTTTTGACTATATCAATTAACAAACATTAAAATATATCTCAAAATGTTCAGGTATCCAAATTCATCACATTGTATACATTAAACATGTGGAATTGTTTCAATATGAATTACACTTAATAAATCTTTTTAAAAAATTAAGTCAATTTTATCCATATGAGCCTGACACAGAATGTATTTGTGCCACCACAACTGCCATTAAATAAGAATCATTAAAGAATCTTGTTTGTTCCCTATTGAGGACTTTGTGTTTTGTTTAAATATTTGTTTTTGTTTTTTTTCCTTTTTTTGTCCTACTATTCCATCCAGCCTGGCACCTATATTTGGACCAAAAAAAAAAAAAAAAAAGCAGAGGTCTTTATCAACACTTTTCTATCCACCCTCTTTCTCACATATGCCCAGTTATTTGTTAATTGATTTATGAGATGGTAGTAATAAAATTCTTCTCCAGCTATTTATAGGAGAGAAAATGATCATTCTAAAATTTCATGTAGGCAATATATCTTATATGACTAACTCTCACATGCCTTTTCTTATTGAAATTCATTTAATTATGCCATGATACATAAAATAAGGAAAACATATACACTTTCTTAGTTTTTGAAAAGGTATGTATATAGAGAAAGTCTTTGAAGTTATTGAGAATATTTAGTTTTTTTAATCCACCTTTATACCAGCATGAGCATTAATTTTGTATATTAAAACAAATCTGGTCAATGAGATTCAGTAAATGTGTATGGTTAAGAGTTTCAACATATTTTGTAGTGAGTTAAATTTTATATCAAGATAGGATAAGTATAATGACTTCATATGAACTATTTTTTGCCCCAAAAGAGAATGTACTCATTGATTATGAAAAGAACCCTCTGACTTACCACAAATTTGAGCTATGTATTCATTAACTTTTTGATTAAGGTATGAGTTGGGTGTGGACAGATAAAATAACTTGAAAAGGTACAGCATATTTTAATAACACTTCCATAGAAATATTGCAAGAAAACCTAAAACAGTATCCTACCAATACAGGACGGCAGAGGATAGTCCCATGCCCTTCTCTCCCCTGTCATGCACTTGAGAAGGCTACTTCCATGGAGAGTGTAGCCTGGATTGCATCCGTAAATGATAGTGCTACCAGCAAAATGCCCTTGGTCGCTGATTTTGTATCCAAATTGTGGAATGCCAGGATCCTCACAATGTGAAAGTTCAAAACCTATGAGAAGAATATAAATTTATTAAAGACAAAATTTAACAGGAGGATTTAAAACTGCACAAATCATCCCTTTGATTGTTTTTAATATGATTACACATTTTTCCCTGTTTTATTACTTAAAATATTTAATTTTGATAGCATACAGTCACCAGAGAGAGTTTTTTTCCTCTCAAAAAATTAAAATTTGTTGTATTATTCAAATTTAGCAATGATATCCCATGGTCTCTATGACTATATCATAACGTGTTATAGTACTAACATTCTTGCCTGCTTCAAGTGATTTGCAACTAATAGATTCTGACCAATGTAACTATTAGGATCAAATCATGAAAAGTTTAAAATTCATGTAAAATATGTGAAACCACAACTGTTGAGGTAACAAATACATTCAATGCAAACATAACTTTAGTTTGCTTCACTTTTATAGTCTTGGAAGAAAATGAAACAGACATATTTAAAATAACTAGCAAGAGTTAATATAACCCAGTAATCAGTCTGAAGAACTCTGAATTTTTATATTCTGCCTTCAGAATACACAACTTTCAAAATTTATCACAAGAAAAAAAAGTAGTTCATAAAATAAACATTTTTGATTTCTGAAGAGTTGGGGCTTTCCACATGACTTTAGCTAGAAGCTTGTGATCTTGAGAAGATATGTTTATATGAGTAGTGAGAGAAATCCAGAGAGATTAAGGTACCTCTGGAGGGGGTCTGTGTTTACATCTTCAGGAAGAATGAGACCCAGGACTTGACAGAAATCTCTAGATTATAAAAACTGGAGACACAGGAGATTAATCTGACTGTTGAAACCCTAAATTTACATTACTAAGGTTAGAATAAGAACAGAATTATTTCTATCCCATCTCTGAAGAGCAAAATTTTTTCTTCCTCCTTTCAGGCGAGGAGAGAGAGAGATAGCTCTCTCAAGCACAGCAAGCCCATTTTTCTTTGCTCCCTGTCACTGGTCATGTGGTACGTTCTTCCATCTGATTTGCATTGTGCTACTACAGAGGTAAGGACTAGGTCAAAGGGATGCTGACATATGTATTACTATTATTACATTTAATTCATCAATTCTATCACTTAAACAATAATTAATCTCTTTAGATCCAGTACACCTAGTGTGCCTATTCAGAATAAAATTAATAAGGGTGAATATTAAAAATGAAGTAGTCATAGCACAGTTTGCACCTAAGATCCTGAAAGAACTAGAAAAGGGTACTTCAGAAGGTAAATCAAATATGACACTAGTTACAAAAATCTAAATCTTCTAGCTATAGAATTCTTCAGTACTTAGTGCTTTATAAATTCTATAAATGTAAGTTAAATGATGGGCTTCCCTTGTGACAAAATTGCAAAGAATTTGCCTTCCAATGTGAGAGAC
Source organism: Cervus canadensis (assembly GCF_019320065.1). Lineage (NCBI taxonomy): Eukaryota > Metazoa > Chordata > Mammalia > Artiodactyla > Cervidae > Cervus > Cervus canadensis. Next base: position 49,264,708 of record NC_057397.1, on the reverse strand, counting down.
ACAGATTTGATCCCTGAATCAGGAAGATTTTCTGGAGAAGAAAATGGCAACCCACTCCAGTATCCTTGCCTGGGAAATCCCATGGACAGAGGAGCCTGGCAAGGCCACAGTCCATGGGGTCGCAAAAGAGTCAGACTTGACTTTAGCCTCTAAACAATAATAAAAACAACAAGATAAATGATATAATTAGACAAAGATAATTAACTGCTTGTTGTTCAGTCACTAAGTCATGTCCAACTCTCTGCAATCCCATGGTGTGCAGTCTGCCAGTCTTCCTTGTCCATCATTATTTCCCAACTAGATGTTAAATTATATCAATTATAACTTCTGAGACTAGAGGACTATGATAAAATTCTAGATAGCTCAGTGGATGAGGGAAATCTATGATTTGAAGACAAATAATATTGGAGAAGAGAATAACTTTTGTGCATCTTAAATCATATGATAATCAAAAAGAGATCTGTATCTCTTTTGCGGGCATTGATTCTTGACCAAATTAATCTAAATTTGAACTAGAAAGCAAAAAAGCATGTATTAGCTCACTGATGACAAGTCATTAACTTGTAGTACTGACTTCCTAGAGTGTCAAAACAAGCATACAATTACCAGAAATGTACAGCTGAAAGTACCAAATGTGTACTTTAAATTCTGTATGTTGAGGGCTATCTTAGCTCTTGGAGAACATAAGGAGCCTCTTCTTAGTCTCTTTGGAGGGTTCTTTATCTTTCCTTCCTTTGCCAACCAATAGAACTATTTCACATATCTTCATTAATTTACAATCATTTGTTTATTTTCTTTTTTTCCTATAGATTGGACTTATTTCACTTTTTTCTCTTTCCCACAAAGCCTTCACAGCACAAAATCTGGCACATAACAGATGTTCAATAATGTTCATGAATGAATGTGATTCTCAGGGCAGTTATCTCTAGGTGACAACTACAAAATAACCTAAAGTAATTTTGATAAAAAATTGAAATTTATGATAGTTAAAAAAAACTGCAGGAAATTCCTGTATGGAGTAATTTGTGACAACCTCATTTGGGCGGAAACGTGTTAAAATAAGGCAAGTGCAAACAACTTCAAAAAGAGTCATACAAGAGGTTGGAGGTTGCTGAGTAAGTCAGTCTTGCAATAACAGAAGCAGAAACAGTAGAAGTATTAACAAAACTTTTAGGACATATTTTGTATGACTCTGCATAGTAAAGAGTGCATTTAAAATATCTCTGCTCAAAAGTAACAAGATTGAATTCCTTCTACCAGACATAATATTCAGTTTATTATTCAGATTCAGCCACTTTTGAGTTTTACCACGTATCATTTATCAAAATAAAAATGGAAATCAAGCTCTCTTTTCAAGGTTTATTACCAAATTCATCCTCCTTTAATTTGAATGTTCTGTAAATGTGGTTGGCAATTGCTGGTGATGAGGTATAATGGAGATATTCTTTGCAAATTAAGATAATTTATAATACTTTGCATTGTAGATGAAAATGCACATGGACAATAGTATGTAAGCACAACACAGACTACAAAACACAACACAATTTAGTCCAATTTGGTGGAATTATTGTTGCTTATTCATAAATATTCAGAAGTGCCTTATCTTTATGGAAACATTCAGCTGCCAGTCTTTTCACTGAAAAGCTCAAATACATGAAACTGACAATTAAATAAAGATGTGTATGAAAAGCCACATATACTATAAATATTCACCATTTCTTGTGAAATTTGGTACTGTGATGAAATTAAAACTTCTGGAGCAAAAATGAACTGGAAATTCTCAATTATCTAAATCTTTTTGACTTGCTGAATAACTTAAACTGAGTTCTAATTTCCTTCCTGCCACCATAAAGCAGAAATCTAAAGATTTCTAACATTTTAAAATTACTATTTGACATCTACAAGAGAAGAGAAAAGATAAAATAACTTCATCATCTGGTTCTATTGATAGTTGTTTCAGATTAATAGTAATATTAGTTCAGATTACTTTTCAGATTAATATTTATACTAATTGATTCATATTCACATTAATATTGTTATTCATAAATAATGCTCAGTTCAGTTCAGTCAGTTCAGTTCAGTTGCTCAGTCGTGTCTGACTCTTTGCGACCCCATGGACTGCAGCACACCACGCTTCCCTATCCATCACCAACTTCCGGAGCTTACTCAAACTCATGTCCATCGCATTGGTCATACCATCCAACCATCTCATCCTCTGTCATCCCCTTCTCCTCCCACCTTCAATCTCTCCCAGCATCAGGATCTTTTCAAATGAGTCAGTTCTTGCCATCAGGTGGCCAAAGTATTGGAGTTTCAGCTTCAGCATCAGTCCATCCAATGAATATTCAGGACTGATTTCCTTTAGGATTGACTGGTTGGATCTCCTTGCAGTCCAAGGAACTCTCAAGAGCCTTCTCCGACACCACAGTTCAAAAGCATAAATTCCTCGTAAAGAAAGCGCTTAGCTTTCTTTATAGTCCAACCTTCACATCCATACACAACTACTGGAAAAACCATAGCTTTGACTAGACAGACCTTTGTTGGTAAAGTAATGTCTCTGCTTTATAACATGCTGTCTAGGTTGTTCATAGCTTTTTTTCCAAGGAGCAAGCGTCTTTTAATTTCATGACTGCAGTCACTATCTGCAGTGATTTTGGAGCACTCCAAAATAAAGTCTGTCACTGTTTCCATTGTTTCCCCAACTATTTGCCATGAAGTAATGGGGCCAGATGCCATGATCTTAGTCTAATGCTAAGTAACTTAAAACTCTGTTTATGTTTGGTTTTAATTCCTTTCTAGTCTTTCTCTACTGAGAACTAGCAAATATCCTGAATTAGCATATTATTTTACACATAATTTACATTTTTTTGTTGTTGTTTAGTCTCCAAGTCATGTCCAACTCTTTGTGAAACCATGGACTATAGTCTGCTAGGCTCCTCAGTCCATGGGGTTTCCCAGGCAAGCACACTGGAGTGGGTTGCCATTGCCTTCCCCAGGGATCTTCCCAACCTGCGTCTCCTGCATTGGCAGGTGGATTCTTTACCACTGAGCCACCAGGAAAATCCAATTTATATTTTAAAACATCTATATTTCAATGAACAATATACAGTAAGGTTTATAAGAATTTACACATTTTATAAATTATATAATTAAAACAACATTCTTTTGAGGCTTTATTTATTTGTGTGCAGCATTGTGTTTTTACTGTTATATTTACACACACATACACTTACACATACAGTTTACTCATTTTAACTACCAATGATATTCCATGGATGTATACCCTGAAATTGATTTACTTATTCTCCACCTGGTGGGTATTTATATTGCTATATTGATTATATTATTCATTGTTATAAAAACGCTACACTTGCATGTCCTCATTTGCACATATGCAAGTGTTTCTATGGGTTATGTACCATGCAGGGATTCAAAGATCAATTTGAATCAGTTCTAATGAGGTGGATGAAACTGGAGCCTATTATACAGAGTGAAGTAAGCCAGAAAGAAAAACACCAATACAGTATACTAACACATATATATGGAACTTAGAAAGATGACAACGATAACCCTAGATACGAGACAGCAAAAGAGACACAGATATAAAGAACAGTCTTTTGGACTCTGTGGGAGGAGACGAGGGTGGGATGATTTAAGAGAATAGCATTGAAAAATGTATATTATCATATGTGAAACAGATGGCCAGTCCAGGTCCGATGCATGAGACAGGGTGCTCAGGGCTGGTGCACTGGGATGACCCTGAGGGATGGGATGGGGAGGGAGGTGGGAGGGGGGTTCAGGATGGGGAACACATGTACACCCATGGCTGATTCATGTCAATGTATGGCAAAACCACTACAATATTGTAAAGTAATTAAAATAAATAAATTTTTAAAAAAGATCATTTTCTCAAGATTAAATCAAAATCTGTTCATTGGTCTTGACCTAATAAAAGAAAATAGTTCAATCTCTGCCTCAGTATAATTTCTGTTCAACTTTTTTTATGAATAATTGTGTATTCACATAGGTTGATGTTCTATCTGGTTTGTAAAATAGTAGTAATAATTGTGTGCATGCTAAGTCATGTCTGACTCTTTACTACCCCATGGAGCCTGCCAGGCTCCTCTGTCTCTGGAATTCTCCAGGCAAGAATATGGGAGTCGGTTGCCATGTCCACTCTCCAGGGGATCTTCCCGACCCAGGAATCAAACCAACATCTCTTATGTCTCCTGCATTGGCAGGTGGATTCTATGCCACTAGTGACACCTGGGAAGCCCATGAAAAAGTAAGTGATATTATTAAATATACTAGTTTGTGTCTTCATATGTTTGTATATCATTCTGGGATAGTGGGATCATACATTTGTACACCATTTTTACATTTGTACATCACACATTTGTATATCAGTCAGGGATATAGTGGGATTCAGCTTTGCCTGAATGTTAAGTTTTACCATCAGCCATTTAGTTTATGAATAATTGGGACAACCTAGACATGTCTAAAGAGAAGGCAATGGCACCCCACTCCAGTACTTTTGCCTGGAAAATCCCATGGTTGGAGGAGCCTGGTAGGCTGCGGTCCATGGGGGCGCTAAGAGTCGGACAAAACTGAGCGACTTCACTTTCACTTTTCCCTTCCATGCACTGGAGAAGGAAATGGCAACCCACTCTAGTGTTCTTGCCTGGAGAATCCCAGGGATGGGGGAGCCTGGTAGACTGCCGTCTGTGGGGTCGCACAGAGTCGGACACGACTGAAGTGACTTAGCAGCAGCAGCAGACATGTCTAAAAATGAATTTACTAGATATCACCGAATATCTCCTATGTGACAATACCAATTTACCCCAAAGTTCATGAATTTCAAGTTCTTCCAATTATTATCAACATTTACTATCATACTGCTTTTTTATTTTTACATTTTAGGAGTGTGCAATAGAAAAGTATTTTGACTTTAATTTTCATTTCTTAGTTTCTATCAAGAACTTTTTGTCTTTTGATTATTGTATTGGAATATCCTCTACTGTGAAATTTTTTTGCCCATATATTCTTCTAGGCTATTTTTAAATTGATTTGTAGGATTTCTTTCTATGGAGTATATGTTTTTCTGTGCTGTGTTGTGCTTATTTGCTCAGTCGCCTCCAAGTTTTTGCAACCCTATGGACTGTAGCTGTCAGGCTTCTCTATCTGTGCGGATTCTCCAGGCATGAATACTGGAGTGGGTCACCATGCCCTCCTCCAGGGGATCTTCCCAACCCAGAGATCGAACTCAGGTCTCCCGCATTGCAGGCAGATTCTTCACCGTCTGAGCCACCTGGTTTTTCTACTATATTGTAAATATCTCCTTCTAATAATATAGCATTTAAAAATCTTGCTAGCAAAGGTCCATCTAGTTAAAGCTATGATTTTTCAGGTAGTCATGTATGGATGTGAGAGTTGGACTTATAAAGAAAGCTGAGTGCTGAAGAACTGATGCTTTTGAACTGCGGTATTAGAGAAGATTATTGAGAGTCCCTTGGACAGCAAGGAGATCCAACCAGTCAATCCTAAAGGCATTCAGCTCTGAATATTCATGGAAGGACTGATGCTGAAGCTGAAACTCCAATACTTTGACCACCTGATGAGAAGACCTGACTCATTTGAAAAGACCCTGATGCTGGGAATGATTGAAGGCGGAAGGAAAAGGGGACAGCAGAAGATGAGATGGTTGGATGGCATCACTGACTCAATGGACATGAGCTTGAGTAAGCTCCAGGAGTTGTTGATGGACAGGGAAGTCAGGTGTGCTGCAGTCCACGGGGTCACAGAGTCGGACATGACTGAGCGACTGAACTGAACTGAAAAATCTTGTTTATGGTATATTTAGCTAAACAGATATTTGTAAAAACATAATAATAATAAGGACTGGGGCTTATTTACTGGTCTTCAGTAAAACAGAAGCCATTTGATATTTTGAGTTGCTAAAATTCATCACAAGAAATTAGAGGGAAAAATACAAAGAAATGCAGAGAGTGTGAAGGTCAAGGATCACTGCTGGCCTTCAGGAATCCAGCAGTTCAGGGAAGTTGCCACCACATACAAGCAGCTGCCAGCACCACGCTCCTGCCTACATATTTTGGTGAAAAATAATGGCTTCTTTATCCATCCTATCTTTCAGCTCTCACCGGATTGCCTTTAGTTGGTGGAATCTAAGCAGAGATCTTAGCTGGCAAAGGCAGGAGATATGCAGTTGCCAGATTTTTAGACTCTACACTCAAGAGAGGTGCTTAGAAGGGCAGGAATGCTACTCAGTATTGACAGATTTTTGCTTGTCTATCTTCTTTGAGAAATCTTTCTTCACCTTAAAGATGTAGCTACTGTAGGTCACATTTTTTTCTAAGCATTTTAAGTTTTGACACTCACATATGTCTTCAATCTGCCAGAAGTTAACTTTAAAAAGGAGTATGTTAGTAGGTCATTAGATATTTAAGTTCAAATTTTACAAAACTTTTGGGATGGGAAGGTTATAAAAATGGCTTGTTTTTTATTCTAATGTGAATAAATTATATCCAATATTGTATATATAAATGACAGGTAATCAAGAAATATTTCTTTAGCATTTTAGTTAGAATACCTTGTACTATATAAAGCAGCCTTAGTCAATACTTCATTTACCACCTCGTTAATTTTCAATATTTAAAGAGTAACAGAAATGCCAAATGTACCTGTTAAGTTTATAGGATATAGATTCACACAGACTAACTTTGTTGCTTCCTTGTAATTCATTTATTTTCTACTTGTATTTGCATTAAATAAATTATATACTAAGAGTAGAGTTAGCATTAATAGGATATCTGATTATTTTTCATCATTAACATTGCCAAAACTTTATTGGTAACTAAAGAGTTTAAGTAGGGTAATTTATTTTATATTTGTAAAGATAGTATACAAGCATGCCATCACAAATTGGCTACTGCTCATCTTTAATTTGAATACAGAATTTGAAATGGACATGTTCCATGTGGATTACCAAATTATTTCAAGCAACAAAACTTAAGAGCTAAGAACATACAAATATATCCAAACAATATCCTTGGGAAAATGGACATTTCTCAAATGGGATTTTTAGAAAATTAAATGTGCAGAGGTGATAACAAGAAGGCATCTGAGCCCAGAGGTAATGTCTAATAGATGGGCATCATAAACATTTACCAGATCTGCTTTTGAGAAGACAACACTATAATCAATCAAAAAGGTGTACTTTAGCTTTTCAATGGATGGTTGTTTAAAATACCTAATTCCTTTCTATTGAATGAAAGTGGGATAACCAGAAATGAATACAGCTAGTAGAATCTTCAATGAAGAATATTTTGAAGAAATAGAGCTTAAAGATGTCATGAACAGGCCTAAATCATTCTTTGATAGTGAATTTGGCCAATAACAAAGTATTCAGATTCTCAAGTATAAAATGACAGAAATTTCTTTAGGAGGAACCGCATTAACATTTAAAAAAATATTTATATTTTAAATATAAAACATTTAAAACTTTCATGGAGATAATATAGTATAGTGATTAAGTTTAGGAATTCTATAGGGAGAGCTCCTCAACTAAATTTCCATATGTGTACTTATGAGGTATGTCACCTTGGGCAATTAACAACTTTTCTGTGCTTTGCTTTTCCTCCTCTTCTCACTGGGGATAACAGTACTTCCCTCATAGAGTTATATCTATATCTAATCAGTAGTAAATAAATGTTAACTATTATTTTTAACTGATATTTAATGTTTAAATAATGTTAAATACCTCTGTGTGCCTTTTAAATACAATCTAAGTCCCTTACTATAGTCCACCTCGCCCCTGTCTAGCTTCAAAATTTACCTCTCATGTTGTACCATTCTCCTTCTTATCTACCTCCAGTCAAACAACTCAAGCTGAAGTCTTCTCTTCAGGCCTTGTATTTGCTCATCTATCTGCCTACAATCTGCTATTCTCAGATCTCTTATTATAATTCAGATATCAAATCAGGTGATACCTCCTGAGACACAGTCCTTGAATAAACTGGATATAGTAGACTCATCTTCCATAGTATGTATCCTATCACCCTATTACAAATTATTTCTACAAGCAGTTCTTTTATCTTTTGTTCACACTTTTGTTTTCTGTCTTGTCTCACTAAAACACTGGCTTCACGTGAGCAGGAACTTTGTCTTTACTGTTCTCTTCATCCTCAGAGCATAAACAATTCCAACAGAGAAAGACAAAATTTAAGCCTATGATTCAATGAATAACTTCTATGTTGATAAGTTAATTCCAATAGAGGAATAAAAGAGAAGACAAGATTTATGGACCAAAAAAGGAGTGACATTTCTACAACTCAGCCTTCAGAGAGAAATACAGTAAAAGATATCAGAATAAGGAATGCATTCTTGACTGTGTATTGAGGGGCTGAGGGGATTTGGCTAGAGTAACGTATTAAGTTCTATTAACTTCTATTATTGAATTATCCAGAGCAGAGTGATATATTATGGAGGATATTGTATTGAGATCCTAATTTCTGATCTGCTCTTCTCACTTTAGAAGAAGGCAATGGTAATTTTCTCTCACTGTACTCCCCTACACTGTCCAGGAAAACACAACCATAGATTTAATTAATTTGTGTTGTATAAAGCACCTGAAAATATGTCTCATCTAGAATTTAGGTTGGAATAAGTTTCAGATTTCTCAAGGGCAAGCGTAATTATTAGTCACTTTTGAAAAGAATGGAAGAGTGGTCTAACCCAAGGAGGGAGTTAATTCTGAGAGGCTGGAGGGATGGAAGAGTAATCGGATGCCCTAAGGTTAGTCAAGGTCTGACCAAGTTTGTCACAGATGTTTTATATCCAACCCATGTGGCCGTCCACACTTCATTTCTCTAAATCAAACTAGAGTTGACTAAGAAACTAATTTTGGAGAAGAAGGATATCTGTACAAAAAACTAAATAAGATTTTTCTTGACAACTCTCAAGGATGAAGACTGAAGAGATTTAATTTGCTTCATAAAAGTAAAGGAATGGGACATTTTCTTCCCTCAAATGTGGTGTAGCATTTTCATACCAGGTATTTTATATTTATTGGTGAAGGAAAGACAGAGAAGCGCATGGTCTTCTTAGTAGAGTAGAACTAAAACTATTAATAATGGGTGAACCAAATGCTTTTCCTTTCTAGGCACTCAAGGTTCTCTGTACTTTCATGACACCACTAATCATAGAGGCATCTATTAATACAATATCTTTTAACTTATTTTTTTGGAATATCTGTTATAGCTGTGCATCATAGGAGACACTGTACACTGTCTTCTCGGTGTATCTTTTCTTCTCCCTCATGAACAAAATCTTGATTTTGCCTCCAGCAATAACTGAAGCATATCAGGCAGTGTATCATGATAGCCAAATAATAATCCAATAATTTATTCTGACAAATACTTCATTTTTCCAGCTTCCCTTGCTGGGAAATTTATCGATATAGCCCTATTTCGGACAAAGAGGGATAACAGAATGTCTGACACAAGATTTTTGTATTCCTGATGAAAGGAACCTATATGGTAAATACTACCTCCTTCTTTTTGCCTTGAATATGTCCAGTGTTAAAGTAGCCATCTTGTGACTATGTCACAACAATCATGAGAACAAGAAGTGAACATACTAGGAATGCCATAACAAAAAGAAGCCCCTTGTAACCTAGGTTTAACAACTGAATTAGGACCTGCTTACCTTTTTTCTCTTCACAGGTCTTATATAATTAACATAAATCCTGGCTGTTTAAGCCATGGTTAAGTTTACTATTGCTGCTGCTGTTTATTTGCTAAGTTGTGTCCAACTCTTTGCGACTCCATGGACTATAGCCCACCAGGTTCCTCCATAGGATTTCCCAGGCAAGAACACTTCAGTGGATTGCCTTTTCCTTTTCTAGGAGATTTTCCCAACCCAGGGATCGAACCTCTATCTCTTGCTTGACAGGCACACTCTTTACCACTGAGCTCTCTGGGAAGGCCCTACGTTTACCTTGAAGCCAAAAGCAGCATCTCAACTGTTTCTACTAGTCCATTTGCTATTCCTAGTGATTAAATAATGAATGGACCAATAAGACAGTTGAAATAAAACACATCTTAAAGGCTTGTTCTAAAATATTTCTTCTTTTTAATTTCAGCCAAATGTAATTCTATCTGTGACTATCATTACATAGAGCAGATGGCTCAGAGGGTAAAGCATCTGCCTGCAATGCAGGAGACCCTGGTTTGATCCCTGGGTTGGGAAGATCCCCTGGAGAAGGAAATGGCAATTTGCTCCAGTATTCTTGCCTGGAGAATTCCATGGACAGAGGAGCTTGGTGGGCTACAGTCTATGGGGTCACAAAGAGTCAGACACAGCTGAGTGACTTCATTAGATAAGGATGATCATAAAAGGCCTGTTTATGCTAAACCTAGAATCATGAGAAGCTAGGCAAGTGGGATTAATCTGAATTAAGTTATTTACTCTATTTGCCTTGAATGTGCTTATTTAGCATGCCCTTTCTAATCTCTGTGCCTTTCTTTATCCTGTTCTTTGCCTGGAATACAGTCCACCATTTCTTTCTGTGATCCACCAACACAATCTTTAATACTACCTCATTCATGAATCCTAACCTGATCTGCCCTAGCCAAATTTCCTCTCTCCTGCCTCTAAATCCTCTGAAAATGAATACTAGAACTCCTCTGCATCTCATAGTGTTCTCTCAGATATTCCAGAAACAAATGTGGAATAATTTTAAGGGGAACATACCAGAGAATGGCAGAGGTGGGATTAGAAATAACTGGATATAGGGATACAGACACAAAACGTGTTCTTTTCCATTTTCCCCCATGTCTGCACACTTCAGCAAATTCTCTTGTGTTCAGAAATTAATTACTGCATCTAAGAATTTAAGGAATATAAAACATGTGGCCTAGTAGAATCTTCTATATCACAAAAAATATTTTATAAAATCAGTATTCAGAATACATGTTAATTTACCAATATATGTGAAAAGTTGTAATTGATCTAAAACTGACTAAAGGAATTATGAAGTGAAATGGTCTCATGAAGAATTATGCATAATATGCTTGCAAGAAAACCAAAACAAACAAAAAACATAACCTTAATACCATGTGATAAGAGCTATATAGCTGTGGATATAGACTACTGCAAAAGAAGTGTTAAAAAGTAGACTAACTGTGGCTGAAGGAGTCAGGGTAAGCCTAGTAGGGAGATGTTTGAAATGGCCTTGAAGTTGAATAGTTCAGTTGATGCCACAGATGGATGGGGCATACTGAAAGAAAAAAGAAGCCTGGGTACAGGATTCTAAGGCTGGAAACCAAAGTATACTTGGAGAATGAGAAGTAACTTCCTTCAAAGATAGGAAATGTAAGGTTAACTATTAAAATCATTGCAGAGATGTGCTGATAGAAAGCCTGCCATTGTAAAACTCAGAAGTGACACTTAAGAACAAATACAGTTAATAGCTGACGTGCTACTACTTCCAGGGCCTTTCTCAACAAAGGAGCTCAGCACATATCCATTGGATCAGAAAATCTTAGAAGCATTTACTGACCTGGTGATATTCAGAGACACCTTTGAAGTAGACTATAAACATTTAATTCCAGATTTGAGACGGAAACATTTTAGTTTCAGTTCTGAGACTGAAAAAATATTTATAGATGTATGCTGCCCTTTTTTAAAAAATACAATTGCTTTTATACTCTTTTCCCAATTCTACAGCTTTCTATCTTCATAATGATTCACATCCTTTAATGAACAGCCAGAATCATTAAGAAAAAAAAAAATGACTTCAAGTCTTTTCTTTTTAAGCATTTCTTTCTTTCTTTTTCTTCGACAAGCACAAGCAGTAGTTCACAGCAATGACAAAGAAGTCAATGATTTTACTCATTCCAGACTCCTGAGCATCCTATACAACTTCAAATTCAGGTATGGCTACAAAGCCCAGTATCTTTGCATCAATAATCTCACGTTACATAGAATTTAAGTACCAGAAAAATAAATTTAGGTTTCCTTTATTAACCCCATTGACATTTTAGACAAAGAGAAATATAAAATGAAGCGGAACAAAGAAAGACCATTATGTAAACACTGAGCCATGGCTTGAAAAATGTCACCAGCCCTGTCAGAAAAAAAAAGGGAAAGAGGAAAGCAGATTAAGAAACATTTGCCCTTCTGAGCACATCGCAGCAATTATATTTGAGCAATAATCCACAGCACTGTTACTTTTAGTCCATCACACAGTAATATCTGTGAACACAATTTGCTTGGATTTTCATTTGTTTTTGGGAGCACTTCACAGGAAATCATAGTATATACAACAGTTCTCAGGGTTTAAAACTATGTATTAAACATCATTTTGTTAATTTAACTTGTGTTAATGATGTAACAATTCTAGCACAGGTAGGAAAAAAAAAAACTTGAAATAAACAAGGAGAAAGAATATCTCAGTATTATGTCTCTTGACTGTATTTTCACAAACAATAATTTGAGCCAATTACCTTTAGAATCCCATGTGAATATCTTTACTGCTGTCACCTTTTCAACTTTCCAATTTCTGTAAGAATTTTCATTCACCTGACTTCTTGAGAAAATTTACAGAACTCATTTAATTTTTTCAAATATTTCTGACAGTAAAGAATACAATTTAATTCTCATTGATGTAATTAGTCTACTCCTTATTATGATACTGGTAAAATAAATTCATTTTGTTCATATAACAATTAATGTAACCCACTTATGGTTTTCAAAGATTCTCAGTGTATGGGCTTCTACCTGTTTAAGTGTCAGAAAGTTGATTTGAGTATAACACAATAGTTCTATATAAATTTATTTTTAACAAGACAATTTAACAAAAAAGCAAAACAAACTAAAATCTTAGCTATTCTTCAGTGTAAAATCATCTGAAACCATTCGGTTATCGTTAAGGGCTGACTAACTATGACTAATACACACGTATTGTGTATGTTCTGCAGTGACAGGTAGGAGCTCAAGCACTGGGTTCCCATTTATTAAAAAGTTTAATTGTACTTCTTAAATATTCCATGGGAAGAATACTGTTATTTTAAAGTACATAAATAAATAAGTTCAAAGTCACATATTACTTAAACTTTCTGAACCTATTGTTTCAACCATAAAATAGCAATAGCTGGAATACCTGTAATTTTTGAAGTTGTTAGGGTCAAATAAAATTATATACATGGAAGGGAGTTGTAAACTTCAAATTGCTAATCAAATGTTGAATATTATTTCATGTGGTGTATTGATTGCAATTACTAATAAATATTTAGCATCAGTGTTTGGCCATTTTTTTTCTCCCAAAATACTTACTGGTATAGACAAGTTGAAAGCCTTCATCCGTCCCTTCAGAATCAGAATTAAATTCTAGCCAGAGCTGGTTTGAAGTACTACTAAGTGTCAGTCCTCGCATAGACGCACCAGTAAAAGCACCTAGGAGATGAGTTGTTTTATCTTTTCCATCATAAATCTGCAAAATATATTTACAATTAAAATGAAAATGTGTAAATAATAAACAATTCTGAGCATGCATTTATATCTATGAAGAAAATGAGCGATTACACTCCCTAAATCAAGTCATTACATGTTTCCCAAGAAAAACCGCATATATCATTAATTGATTTTAAAAATGCCACAGTAAGAGAGTTAAGATTCCACATGGATAATTTTAACATTTCAAGCTCAGTAGACACTAAGTAACACTCAAACTCATGTTATAAAGTTTTTGCTCTTATTTTAAAAACAATGCTTTTTTATGGCAGACAATTTAAAATTGAGAATTGGTGGGTTGGTGGTTGTTTTGAACTTTCTCAAGGGCACCAAACACCTGGTTTTCTAATAACATGATTAATATAAAATATACTTGCTTCTTTGTACATTCTATTTATCCACACCTTCTAACTTATTTAATTTTTGACACTTTAAAAATGCTGAAACGGAGCTAAATGCTTTTAGAAACTGATTTAACAAGGCAAAAATATACAAAACAAAACAGATACCTTCCCAAAGGTCCCTACCTCATTCCCATTTTCTGAAGGTGTAGCTTCTCATTGTCCTCTAATTTTCTTTATCTTATCAAAGCATTATAGACATGTCTTTACATCAATAGATATAAATTCTTGCTTTTGAGAACTGGGTAATATTTCATCCAGTTACACTATCACAACTTGCCTTACCAGTCCTATATTAACACCTAACATTCCTATATAAACAAAGATTTTTGCCACTAAAAGTGATCCTGAAAAAAAAAAAAAAAACTTTTACGTATTATCTCACATTTCTCTTTGCTACCTGTATTTCAGTAAGAAAGGTTTCATACATTTAATACATTGAATTTGGATGCTCAAATGTAGGTGTATTGTCAGATTATTTTCCAAAAAGTGTACAGTAATTAAACTGAGGATTGGTCAACAATGCATATTGCCATTCTTTTTTAAGGTATGCATTTTCAGTGTGGTAGCTATTACTCCCAACGGTGAGAAAATTAGTTCTTAGAGTTGATAAAACCTTGGATATGATAATGGTTTGTTGACCTACAAAGACCAACTCTAACTGACAAATCTCATTCCACAGTACTTAGTTTTATGAAGTTGAGTCTGGGGGCTCCTTCCGCAAATGATAACAAATAGAAAAAGTTGAGAAATACTTCTGAAAGTTACTTGTATTTTGCCAAAACTGCCTTACTTATGACCTATCATAAGAGTAAAAATTATGTCACTAAACTTCTAATCTGGTGATCTTGCCACAGCACCAATGTTCCCCCAAAATGGTATTCAATATGCTCATGTCACCTAAGAGATGATATTTAGATGGTACATGATGGAAAGTTTATTACTACTACATTAATTTGTATGATATATGTTTCTTGTGTTAAATTGTAGGATTTAACTTGATTACCTATTTATAATGTTTTCTAAAATTTGTAACTAAAAGCTGATGTATAACTTTTTTATCAAATTATCCCTACAAGGTTTTAGATTATGTTTATGTTAACAAAGTAAATTAGAAAAAATTACTATATTTCAAAATCTAATTTTTCAAATAAAATAATGAGATTTTTTAATCTTTGGATTCAAGGTATTCTTCAATCCAAGGAAATGTTCTTGAGTTTTGGTTTATTTAATTATTCCCTGTATATTTTATTTTTTTGTTTCCATCTTAAGTGCCTATTATGTACATATTCAGTCTCCAAATTGCATTGCAATTCTTTTACAGGTTTTTCTTCTGAAATTTATCTATATTCCCTCTATATTATAGCTTATCTTCCACTGGAACTTTAACATTAACAATTAAATTTTCAGCAGTAACTAATCTCTTTTTATAATCTTCTATTAAAATCTTAAATTTTAAGTTCTATTAATAGACAGGTCAGTCAGGTTCTAGAAAGGCAGTCTGTCTGTCTTCACCTTCTTCCCTCTCTTTCCCCAGTATCTGGTTTTGGTACTAAAATTGCATTATCATATCAAGATAGTTGGAAGAAATATCAATAACCTCAGATATTCAGATGACATCATCCTTATGGCAGAAAGTGAAGAGGAACTAAACAGACTCTTTATGAAAGTGAAAGAGGAGAGTGAAAAAGCTGGCTTAAAACACAGCATTCAAAAACTAAGATCATGGCATCTGGTCCCATCACTTCATGGCCAATAGACGAGGAAACAATGGAAACAGTGGCAGCCTTTGTTTTCTTGGTCTCCCAAATCACTGCAGATGGTGACTGTAGCCATGAAATTAAAAGATGCTTGCTCCTTGGAAGAAAAGCTATGACCAACCTAGGCAGCATATTAAAAAGCACAGACACTAACTACATTGCTGACAAAGGTCTATCTACTAAAACCAGGGTTTTTCCAGTAGTCATGTATGGGTGTGAGAGTTGGACTATAAAGAAAGCTTAGCGCCCTAGAATGGATGCTTTTGCACTGTGGTGCTAGAGAAGACTCTTGAGAGTCCCTTGGACTGCAAGAAGATCAAACCAGTCCATCCCAAAGGAAATCAGTCCTGAATATTCACTGGAAGGACCGATGCTGAAGCTGAAGCTCCGATGCTTTGGCCACATGATGCAATAAACTGACTTACTAGAAAAGACCCTGATGCTGGGAAAGATTGAAGGCAGGAGGAGAAGGGGACGACAGAGGATGAGATAGTTGGATGGCATCACCAACTTGATGGACATGAGTTTGAGGAAGCTCTGGGAGTTGGTGATGGACAGGGAAGTCTGGAATGCTGCAGTCCATGGGGTCGATTCAGACATGACTAACCAACTGAACTGAACCTATAGTTTTATATTTTCTTATTACAGATACAGGTTTTAAACACTGCAAAGACAACAATACTTTTATTTAACATGCTTTATAAATGTAGCTTTGTTCAGAGTCTCTAGTATTCTTTTCTAACAACATTTTATAACTTTTCTGCCCAGAAGTTGTAAAGTCTCCAGTGTGGAGGCACTTCCTGCTCTCTCCCTTGTGCCCGTGGAAATCTAAAGCTTCATATTATAACCCTCCAGCATCCACCAATTTATTTATTTGTTTCATTACCAATGAAAAGGAAGTGGAAATAAGAGTGAGAAAGAGAGGAATTGAGTCATAAAATCAATTCAACATGCTCACTAAATTCCTAACAGCAACATCTTATGGGTCTCCCTTTTCTTTTTAAAAGGTCTTTCTGTCTTTTTTTTATTTATTTTTTTAATGTGTTGACTATTTAAGGAATATTTGACTTCTAGATAAAGGGCAGTATGGATAATTCCCTAAAATTATATGGCAGTACCAGGAACCCCTCTTGGAATCTAATGGATCACACAAATATAGTTCTGTTAGTTACCAACAAGAATTTGTCTTCAACAAAGCTGAAGCAAATGCTGAGGTTGTTAGGTCAGGAATATTTTTGTTTGTTTGTCTGAGTACATAAGAGTCAACTTTTCATTTCTTAAGAATAGCACTCATGAGGAATAATTCAGACAAAGAAACATTGCTTGTCAGGAAAAACAACCTTTGTGTTCGAGTTTCAAATGTTCAATATACTCATAAATCGACTTCTGAATACAGTTATATTATGACTCTACATATGCTGTAGTTTATAAATCCTGTGTTTGGAGGTACACAATCACAATCAAAGCATGTAACCAAATGACCCAGTGGATCTAATTTGTAGTTAATACTGTCAAAGTAACCACATGGAATAGGCTTTCCTGACAGCTCAGATGGTAAAGAATCCTTCTACACTGCAGAAGACCTGGGTTCATTTCCTGGGTTGGTAAGACCCCCTGGAGAAGGGAATGGCAACTCACTCCAGTATTCTTGCCTGGAGAATGCCATGGACAGAGGAGCTTGGCAGGCTACTGTCTATGGGGTTATAAAAGTTAGACACAACTTGAGTGACTAACACAACCACGTAGAATTTTTTCCTTTTATTTCTCTTACTGCTAACCAACATATAATTTCATTCATATGTTAAATATAAATAAATTTTCTTGGATTCAACTAATTCTGCTTTCAAGTGTGGATATATTTTAAGAACTTTCAGTTTGCCAAAAACAACCAAATAAAGGGGAAATATAAATAACTAATAGTTGCAATTGAGTAAATGGAAATTGAAATTTACTTTTAACTTTTAAAAAAGGTCTCTCCTAATTTTTTTCCTCAAATTTTCAGTAGTAATAATAATAATAATAAGAGTGTAACAATAGCAGAGACCCTTATTTCACTCCACATATATAACCCTAAGAAAAATTTTAAAAATAATCCAAATTATCTGCCACAAGAGATACATATTTATATTAATTTTTTTTCAAGACAGAAGCACACATTTTGCTTTTTCAAAAGAAACTTTATTTAAGAAATGATTTCTACATAATAATTGAATAAGAATGTATGAAAAAGGAGCTAAATTTTCAAATGAAAATAATTATCTTAAACTCAGCTGGGAGAATCTAATTTAGCACCAAAGCTAACTACCATTTATTTAACAACGTAAAGTCAAAAGGCAGAAAACAAATAATGTAGAAGCACCACTATAATTATCAAAACTAAATGAAGTGTGATCATTCAGCTATAAAATTTTGGAAGTGTATATAAATTCTTAAGTCAAAATGAAAAGCAAGTGTTAATTAAGTAGGCTTTAAAAAGTGAAGAGTTTCATAGTTATGATCAAGTCAATGCTGTTAACCCTGTAAATAAAATACTTCAGAGTATTCAAATATATATGAACACATAAAAGCAACAAGGTAGGAAAAATCAGTGTATATAGTCAAAGACTAAACATACTGAAATATACATGAATGCAATCATACAAATAAGAAAATTAAACAAACAAAATGTGTCTTACATTTTTAAAATAAATTTATGGTACAGAGTGATTATGTTGGGTTTGATCAGAACCTCATAGAAACTTTGAGGTTATTACTTCTCATTTCTTTTCTATTTAAAATCAGGATATTTAAGTATATTTTTATTTATTTGAGTTTATTTTTTTCTTTTTCCACAGGACATTATTATTTTTGAGATATGTCTTAATATCTATTTTTAGTTTTCAGAAATTAGAAAGCTAAAAGGAATAAGGAAACTATAATAGCATACAGAAGCTGAGAGAGGACTCGAGCATTCCCCTGCCCCCATAGGAATAGTCTCACCTACTTAGTGGTTAATTCAGATAATGAATTACTTTTATGTCAAATGTAAAATTCAAGTTTTCTCAAGAATTAATATTGTGAAAGGCATTGCAGGCTTTAATAGCATTAATGAAGCTCTTTGAAATGACTAATTTGTTATAAAATTGCAATTAATTTGGTAGTCTTACACAAGAACAGACGAGAACTTAATATTGCCATGTTTCAATTATCAAACCTTTCATAATGAATCAGGGCTTGACATTTGTTATGGTGTACAGACCATCCTATTTCTAAAAGGTCAAAACCTATCATGATGAACTGCTTCAGTCAGTTCAGTTCAGTTCAGTTGCTCAGTTGTGTCTGACTCTTTGCAACCCCGTGGACGCCAGGCTTCCCTGTCCATCACCAACTAACCAGAGTTTACTCAAACTCATGTCCATTGAGTCGGTGATGCCATGAAGCCATCTCATCCCCAGTTGTCCCCTTCTCTTCCCGCTTTGAATCTTTCCCAGCATCAGGGTCTTTTCCAAGGAGTCAGTTCTTCACATCAGGTAGCCAAAGTATTGGAGTTTCAGCTTCAGCATCAGTCCTTCCAATGACCATCCAACACTGATCTCCTTTAGGATGGACTGGTTGAATCTCCTGGCAGTTCAAGGGACTCTCAAGAGTCTTCTCCAACACCACAGTTCAAAAGCATCAATTCTTTGTTGCTAAGCTTTCTTTAAAGTCCAACTCTCACATCCATACATGACTACTGGAAAAACCATAGCCTTGACTAGATGGACCTTTGTTGGCAAAGTAACATCTCTGCTTTTTAATATGCTCTCTAGGTTGGTCATAACTTTCCTTCCAAGGAACAAGCGTCTTTTAATTTCATGGCTACAGTCACCATCTACAGTGATTTTGGAGCCCCCAAAAATAAAGTCTGTCACTGTTTCCACTGTTTCCCTATCTATTTGCCATGAAGTGATGGGACTGGATGCCATGATCTTAGTTTTCTGAATGTTGAGCTTTAAGTCAACTTTTTCACTCTCCTCTTTCACTTTCAAGAGGCTCTTTAGTTCTTCTTTAGGGTGGTGTCATCTGCATATCTGAGGTTATTGATATTTCTCCCAGCAATCTTGATTCCAGCTTGTGCTTCATCCAGCCAAGCTTATCTCATGATGTATTCTGCATTTAAGTTAAATAAGCAGGGTGACAATATTTAGCCTTGATGTACTCCTTTTCCTATTTGGAAACAGTCTGTTGTTTCATGTCCAGTTCTAACTGCTGCTTCCTGACCTGCATACAGGTTTCTCAAGAGGCAGGTCAGGTGGTCTGGTATTCCCATCTCTTTCAGAATTTTCCATAGTTGGTGGTGATCCACACAGTCAAAGACTTTGGCATAGTCAATAAAGCAGAAATAGATGTTTTTCTGGAACTCTCTTGCTTTTTCGATGACCGAACAGATGTTGGCAATTTGATCTCTGGTTCCTCTGCCTTTTCTATATCCAGCTTGCACATCTGGAAGTTTACAGTTCATGTACTGCTGAAGTCTGGCTTGGAGAATTTTGAGCATTACTTTACTAGCATGTGAGATGAGTGTAATTGTGTGGTAGTTTGAGCATTCTTTGGCATTGCCTTTCTTTGGGATAGGAATGAAAACTGACCTTTTCCCGTCCTGTGGCCACTGCTGAGTTTTCCAAATTTGCTGGTATATTGAGTGCAGCACTTTCACAGCATCATCTTTTAGGATCTGAAATAGCTCAACTGGAATTCCATCACCTCCACTAGCTTTGTTTGTAGAGATGCTTCCTAAGGCCCAACTGACTTCACATTCCAGGATATCTGGTTCTAGGTGAGTGATCACACCATCATGATTATCTGCTTATGGACACCCAAAGCTGTTGTTGCTAATGACATAAGAAATGTATTAGAAAGCATATTCCCACTCATTACTCTAATGAATTAGCAAGTCAGGTGTTATCTGAACCCAAGAGCAAAAAAAGTAAAATCAAAAGAGAGAAATTACACGTGTACATGAGCATAATTATCCAAACTGTCAAATTATTCCTGCTCATGGATACTAGAATTTTCTTTTTTTTTTTGATATTAAAATTTTCAATTTGGCCATGTTTTATAGGTTGATTAAGAATTTATATAATTTTTGTAATGAGTTGAGTTAGATCTCAAGTTTTGAATGAAAAAGAAAAAACATAAATTTTTCAAAATATTTCAAATCTACAATGTTCTCTCCAAAGACAATATGTAACAAAAGAGAACATTTGTTTGTACTCAGATCTTTATATGTCTTTACAAGAGCTATATAATGTGTAGTCAATTATAAGAGTTAGTGTGCTTCAGTGAGGGAGTTGGGAGTTAAATCAAGGGTCAGGTTTTCAGGGGCCTTAGCTTTGTGGTTCTGTTGAAGTCCCAACTCTACCCTCAAAACTGACTGGCATGTCACACATCATTTTACTTCTGTGATCCTCAGTATGAGAAAAAAGGAAGGGTTTTATGAGGCCTATTGTAACACTCTGTGATTTGGTTGTCAAATACAGACATTTTTCCTGGTAGCTCAGCTGGTAAAGAATCTACCTGCAATGCAGTAGACCCTGGTTTGATTATTGGTTGGGAAGATCTTCTGGAGAAGGGATAGGCTACCCACTCCAGTATTCTGGTCTAGAGAATTTCATGGGCTATATAGTCCATGGGGTCACAAAGAGTCAGAGATGACTTTCAATTTCACTTTCTATTTCTGCATAAGAAATAAGTCTTTAAACTTCACAATGCCAACTATAGTAAAGAGACTGCTTTTTCCCCCCTGCAACATTCCTTTATCTAAACATAATGCTTAGCCTTTTTCTGAAAGTAAAAACAAATACAGTGATAACAAAAACATAAATAGTATTTCTGACTAGTATTCAAATTTTGTCCTATTCAGCTGACAAGCATAGCAACTTACTATTGACTATTTAGAGCCTACATATGCTATACACCATCTATAAATGTTAATTAAAAACAATTAATTAAGTTATATAGTTTGAGTGATGGATTGGGAAGTTCAATATTCTTCCCTACTGAAAGTAATATAACCAAAGATATATTCATAATTTCCAAACCTACTTGTCATTACAAAATCCGGAGAGCTTTATAAAAATCCTTAATCCCAGGTGGAGATGAACTGAACCAATTTTCCCTAGATCTATTGAAACTTAACTAGTTTGGTTACAGATAAGTTCAGTTCAGTCGCTCAGTTGTGTCCGACTTTGCGAACCCATGAACCTCAGCACACCAGGCCTCCCTGTCTATCACCAACTCCAGGAGTTCACCCAAACCCATGTCCATTGAGTCAGTGATGCCATCCAACCATCTCATCCTCTGTCGTCCCCTTCTCCTCCTGCCCTCAATCTTTCTCAGCATCAGGGTCTTTTCAAATGAGTCAGCTCTTCGCATGAGGTGGCCAAAGTATTGGAGTTTCAGCTTCAACATCAGTCCTTCCAATGAATATTCAGATAACTAAGGTGTTTATAAGAAGGAGGAGGGAGAGAGAGAGTGGGTGAGTGAGTAAATGAGAATCAGCCTAGATGATGGCTTCTCAGAAAAAAAGGTGTGTGTGTGTGTGTGTGTGTGTGTACAGATATAGATTAAAATAGATACTTTTTTTATTATTGGTTTTGTTCTTCGATCTTAGCCAAGGGATAAAAGTTTCTGTAATAGGCTAATTATTTTTCATATTTCTTTCTATGTCCTAGTTGGAATGGAGCAAAAGAAGTGATTACTAAGTTTAATACTGGAAAGTCCTATGGATGAAAATGGGCTCTGATGGATACAGTTCAGTTCAGTTCAGTCACTGAGTTGTGTCTGACTGTTTGTGACCCCATGGACTGCAGTACGCCAGGCTTCCCTGTCCATCATTAACTCCCAGATCTTCCTAAAACTCATGTCCATCGAGTCTGTGATGTCATCAACCATCTCATCCTCTGTTGTCCCTTCTCCTCCTGACTTCAATCTTTCCCAGCATCAGGGTCTTTTTCAAGGCGCCAGTTCATTGCATCAGGTGGCCTAAGTATCAGAGTTTCAGATTCAGCATCAGTCCTTCCAATGAATATTCAGGACTGATTTCCTTTAGGATGGACAGGTTGGATCTTCTTGCAGTCTAAGGGACTCTCAAGAGTTTTCTCCAACACCACAGTTCAAAGGCATCAATTCTTCAGCATATGGTCCAGCTTTCTTTATGGTCCAGCTCTCACATTCATACATGACTACTGAAAAAACCATAGCTTTGACTAGAAGGACCTTTGTCGGCAAGGTAATATCTCTGCTTTTTAATGTGCTGTCTAGGCTGGTCATAGTTTTCCTTCCAAGGAGCAAACATCTTTTTATTCCATGGCTGCAGTCATCATCTGCAGTGATTTTGGAGCCCAAGAAAATAAAGTCTGTCACTGTTTCCACTGTTTCCCCATCTATTTGCCATGAAGCTGTTAGGTAGTTTGAGTAGGAAAAAGGAGTCCAGAATGGTGGTGGCTAAAAGACAAGGAAGGGAAAAGCCCGCGAAAATAGAACAAAGGAAATTCTGAGGACTGGAGTGAGGACCTCAGGTAGAACAAACAGCACTCCTGGCTAGCCCAATTTACATAGGGCAGGCCTGGGGTTGTGGGGGAGAAAAGATATATAAAAAGAGGAGCCAAAGGGCCAGGTCTCTCTCTCTCTGTCTTTCTCTCGCACTCTCTATTTCTCTTGCTCTCTGTCTCTCTCTGCCTCTCACTCTCTCTCTCTCTCATTCTCTGTCTCTCTGTCTTTCTCTTGCTCTCTCTCTGTCTCTTAGATCTCTCTCTACTCTTTGCGTCTTTTGGGTCGGCATGCCTTCATGTCTCGAGGATATATTTTCCTTTGTTTTCTAAATAAAACGAGATGTAACATGGATCTGTAACACTGATCTGTCCAAGAGCTATGACATGATCTGTCTGAGGGCTGTAATGCTGGTCCACTGCTTCAAATTTTTGTTGTGACAATACAGAACTGAGGAAATTACACACTCCCCTGACAAAGGGGTGGGACTGGATGCCATGATCCTAGTTTTTTGAATGCTGAGTTAGTTTGCAGTTAGGCAAATTACCTTCTATCCTGAGAGGACTCTGGGTTTACCAATCTCTGAGAATTAATCATTTGTCCTCTGCAAAGTACACGGTCTCCTTGTGCATGCCTAACTGTGCTTGTGTCAGGAGGTATCTTTGAACTGATAGTTGTTCCTGGGATTATTGAGAAGAATAACATATAGGCATTTTACATTTTATACTGGTGGAGAAACCTTGAAGACAGACAGTGTTTAAAAGCCCATCCCCAACTGTCTCTATAGTGTGACTTACCAAAGTTATTTTAAAGTAATAATTTAGAATAAATCCCAGGTTAGACTATTAGTAGAAGGATGATTGAATTGGTGTGCTTCCAGGTTAATATCTAGTAAATAATCTTTTCAACTTTAAAAAAAAATTCTGGGAATATATATTTTTATTCTTTCACTCATGAAAGAAAAATCACTATTTAATGAAATCCACTACAGAGCTTGAAATTGAGTTTTCCTGCTTTCCTTTGTCTCTCACCATCAAATCCCCTCATGCTGTCACTCATTACTGAATTCCATTCTTCCCCAAGGTAACACACATAACAAATGCATGTGACCTTATTCCAAACAGTAAGACATTAATCAGAAAGCACTCTGAGAAACATACAGGACTATTTTTTAACAGGCATCACTAATTATTCCAAATGGATTTTCCAAGTAATAAACATTATTCAGTATGGAAAATTAATATATAAATTTCAAGAAACATTGAGAGGAGAAAAATATTTTAGGAAGCATCGTGGTAGACGGGGGGAAGCATTTTCTGACTTTTAACTTATAAATGCATGTTTATTATTGTTACTTATGTGATACAGATTAGTAGCTACACTCATACTTCTGATCTATGTCTTGTAACATTTTTTTTCCCCATAGTTAGCCAGAAAAAAAAAGAAAAGAAAAGAAAAAGCACTGGCTTACTTCTAAGTACAAGCTTTCCATTAATCTCAGTTTGACTCCAATTTATCAAATAAATTTATTTTTAACAGGAAAACCAAACAATGAGCTAGAAATTGAAGATATTATATACAAAGTGAATTTTTGTTGCCTATGGGGGAAAAGCACAAAAAACAACAATGGCTTTAAATTAATAATAAAATTGTATATATCCAGGTGTACTGAAGGAAATCTTTCCCATATCTACACAAATATTGCTAGCATACAGAACTGTTTGTGTTAGACAACCAACAATTATCACCAAATTAATATTCTTTTTAAAAGGACATACTGATAATGTTAAAATCACCACTTCAATAAAAATCCCCCACCCCAATCTGGGATATCACAATTTTTTTTTCAAGATTTGTGAAAATAGAATATCTAAAATTTCTTACCTAGATTGAGGACATCTTGATAATGAGAAAAATGTATGTGATCATTTTAAAAATATTTATATGTGATTTTATAGAAGTGTTTACCACTATTCCAATAATGAATATCAACTCTATTTATCAAAATGTTTGATTTGCAAAACATGGATCAATAAATATGAAAATATATATTTACTGTAACATTTTCAAAAAAATTTTTGGCTGCACCATGCAGTCTGCTGGATCTTAGTTACCTGGCCAGGAATTGAACCTGGGGCCACAGCAACAAATACACCAAGTCTTAACCACTGGACCACCAGGGAACTCCCCTTAACTATATCTTTAAATGTGATCATTTCAAATTTTTAAAATAAATTAAAAATTTTACTTAAATGTTTATTATTGACAGAGTATTTTTTAAATAATTTATAGATATTGTTAATTTATTTATTCATAAATTATAAAATTTCCATGGTCATAAATGCTAGAGTTTTCCTTGTATCAACACAGCTAAATACGTTACTTAAAAACCATCAAAATAAAAATAAATAAGTGACCATTTATGGGTTGATTATGTTTCATAGATAAATAATGTATAATTTAAACCTATGAATGGCAGAATAAACTTTTGGCAGATTATATACACACTTTAATGAATACTTAATGGTTAAAATAATCAAAATATAAATATACTGAGTTCACTTACCTTAAGAACATCTCCTTGTGCTAAATGAAATGTTCTGGCTGAAATATTGATTCCCTTTCCTGCTTGAACCTGAATACTATAAATGCATTCATGGTTGTTTTCATAGTTCAGTGGATAATTTGGAGAGAGCAAAATGCCTTCATTATTTGTTGCAGATGCACCACATTCAGCTGCAGGTAAAACAGAATATTGAAAAAACACAGTTTAATAGAAAGCATTATCATTTAAAGTAATGTAAAGTATGTAAGTGTAGATGTATTTTACTTTAACTAGAGTCTAACATGAACAAAATGTACAGAATGGTTCTGTGTTGAAGATGACTCATTCCCTCTCAAACAATAGATGGGAAGAAGGAACTACTACACTACCGCCCTTGGACAGAACACTTGTACATAAACAGAAATACATAATAGTTTCAGTATTTCCCGGCCTTGATGAAGGGACAGCATGGAAAAAGAATGAGAGCAAAATATTTTCAGGATGCATTTTAAGTTTGTAGATCTCTAACTAATTTACTATTTTAAAATCTACTTCCTTTAAATTATAAAAAAGTAAAGAGATCAAATTTTTAGAATGATTCTTATTTAATCTTTTCATTGTTACCTTTTTTTTTAACTTGCCCCTTCTTCCTCTCACTAGTCAGTTTTTTTCTGATCCAAGAGCTTCAGTAACAAAAAGTAGAATAAAGACTACAGAGTCTTTGAAAACAAATATAATAGGTAAAACCCACAAATCAATCAATTATGGCAGAGGTTTGGGCATCTTTAGAAATTCTATCAATTTTCCTAGTTTCAAAGATAGAATGGATTAAGGCATTCTCATAATCAGCATATGAAACTGCTAACTCTCCAGGACTAACTTTGCAAAATTTTAGTGTCTAACCACTTAAAGAGAACTGTGAATTTATCATTTTAAAAAAATTTAATTTTAATGTATTACTTTAAAAAGATTGTAGTAATACTGCAAAATCAAATGAGTCTTTATAATTCCCAAACATACTCTTTAGGTATCAGAAATTCAATGAATTCAGCTTTTTATCTTACCGAATAACTTGCTGCATGTTACCATTCCATAGGCCAGGGAGGGTCATATTATTCAAGGTTATTACTTTTTAGAAATAAGATTTTTAAATTAATGATTCATGGGAAGAGTCATAGGAAGTATACAACAAATACACAACAAGGTGAAAGATGATGAATTGCTTTACTTTTTAAATGCTAAAACATTAACAATAATCTGGCAGAAGAAAAAGCCTAATGAGGAACTGAAAATGATCAAGAGGGAGTAGTCAGTATAACATCAACATAGAAAAAAATAATAAAATTAGTGATGTGATGCTAACAATCAACTAGGCACATCACATGTTACCTAGTTAAGCTCCTTCAAGCTACTTTTAAGGTAAAAGAAAAACAAAAAACTTCATAGACTCCCAATATTGATTTAAAGTATATATCTTATGTAGCAGAAGATTTTGTTTTCTTGAAAATAAATTGCCATTCACAACATGAATATGGAACCAGCTAATAGAGCACAAACTTGTAGAGATTGCTACGCTTTATGAAAAGTGAAGTGTTAGTGGCTCAGTCATGTCCAACTCTGTGACCCTATGGATGTAGCCTGTCAGGCTCCTCTGTCCACAGAATTCTCCAGGCAAGAATACAAGAGTGGGTTGCCATCCTCTTCTCTAGGGGATCTTACTGACCAAAGGATCATGCTGTGTAATAATTCAATGTTCCCTCACTTCTTATCATGTGAATTACTGAATTACTCATTGGTATAGGACACCATAACACAATACATCTTTCACTTAGTGGGAAAAAAATCATTTCTATTTTATTTTATTTTTTAAAAATTTTTACTGGAGTGTACTTAACTTAAAATGTTGTGTTTCTGCTGTACAGCAAAGTAAATCACACACACACACACACACACACACACACATATATACACTCTGTTTTAGATTATTTTCCCATGCTGCTGTGCTGTACTGTCACTCAGGCATGTCCGACTCTTTGCGATCCCATGGACTGTACCCTGCCAGGGTCCTCTCTCCATGGGATTTTCTCAGAAAGAATACTGGAGTGAGTTGCCATTTCCTTCCCCAGGCGATCTTCCTGACCCAGTGATTGAACCTTCGACTCCTGCGTCTTCTGCATTGCAAATGGTTAGTAGTATGTATATGTTAATCTCAGTCTCTTAATTTATACCCTCTTTTCCCCCCAGTGGGCTTCCCTTGTGGCTCAGCGGGTAAAGAATCTGCCTGCAATGTGGGAGACCTGGGTTCAAACCCCGGGTCAGGAAGATCCCTTGGAGAAGGGAATGGCTACCCACTCCAGTATTCTGGCCTGGAGAATTCCATGGACTGTATAGTCCATGGGGTTGCAAAGAGTCGGACATGACTAAGCAACTTTCCCTTCACTTCACTTTCACTTTCCCCCAGTAATCATAAACTTATTTTTACATCTGCGACTCTATTTCTATTTTGCAAATAAGTTCATCCATATCATTTTTTTGATTCCACATGTAAGCAATATCATTTCTCTGTCTGATTACTTCACTCAGTATGATAATCTCTACGTCTACCCATGTTGTTGCAAATGGCATTATTCCATTACTTTTTATGGCTGAGTGATAATCCATTGTATATATGTATCATATTTTCTCTATCCATTCATCCACTGATAGACACTTAGGTTGTTTCCAAGTCCTGGCTATCACAAATAGTGATGCAATGAGCACTGGGGTGCATGTATCTTTTGAAATTATGGATTTCTTGAGATATTTGCCTAGGAGTGGGATTACAGGATCATATGGTAGCTCTATTTTTAGTTTGTTAAGGAACCTCCATAGTGTTCTTCATAATAGTTTTACCAACAATAGTTGTACCAATGTCCCACCAACATTGTAGGAGGGCTCTCTTTTCTCCACACTTCTCCAGCATTTATTATTTGTAGATTTTTTGATGATGGTCATTCTGACTAGTGTGAGGTGATATTTCACTGTAGTTTTGTATTGCATTTCACTGATGATTAGTGATGTTGGGCATTTTTTCATGTGCTTTTTGGTCGTTTACATGTCTTCTTTGGAGAAATGCATATTTAGATCTCCCACCCATTTTCTGATTGGGTTGTTTGTTTTGATATTTAGCTGAATGAGCTGCTTGTGTATTTTGAAGATTAATCCCTTGTTGGTCACCTCATTTGCAAATATTTTCTATCATTTTGGGTTGTCTTCTTGTTTTATTTAAGTTTTCCTTTGCTGTACAAAAGCTTTTAAGCTTAATTAGGTCACATTTGTTTATTTATATATTTTTATTTTCACTACTCTAGGAGGAGGATTGAAAAAGATCTCCCTCCCTGTGATATATGCCAGAGAGTGTTCTGTGTTTTCCTCTAAGAGTTTTATAATATCCAGTCTTACATTTAGGGCTTTAATTCATTTTGAGTTTATTTTTGTGTATGGTGTTAGGGAGTGTTCTAATTTTATTTTTGCTTTATTTTATACATGTAGCAGTCAGCTTTCCCAGCATCACTTATTGAAGTGACTTTTCTTCATTCTTTCATTCTTTGTCAAAGTTTAAGTGATCAGAGGAGTTTGAGTTTATCTATGGACTTTCTGCTTTGTTCCATTGATCTATATTTTTGTTTTTGTGCCAGTACCATGCTGTTTAATTATTGCCACCTTGTAGTACATTCTGAAATCAGGGAGCCTGATTTCCCCACCTGTCTTTCTTCCTCAAGATTGCTTTGGTTACTTGGGTCTCTTGTGCTTCCAAACAAATTGTAAACATTTTTTGTTCTAATTTTGCAAAAAATGCCATTGGTATCTTGATAGGGATTGCACTGAATCTATGGATTGCCTTGGATAGTATGGCATTTTGAGAGTACTAATTCTTCCAGTTCAAGAACATGGTGTGTCCTTCCATCTGTTTGTGTCTTCTCTGATTTCTTTCATCAGTATCTTATAGTTTTCTGAGTACAGGTCTTTTGCTTCCTTACATTGGTTTATTTCTAGGTATTTTATTACTTTTGATGCTGACTGTTAGTGTATAGATATGTAAGAAATTCCTATGTATTAATTTTGCATGCTGCAACTTTACCAGATTCATTGATAAGCTCTAGTAATGTTCTGGTAGCATCTTTAGGATTTTCTATATACAGTATCATGCCATCTGCAAACAAAACAGTTTTACTTCTTCTTTTCCAATTTGGATTCTTTTTATTTCTTTTTCCTCTCTGATTATTATGGTTAGGACTTCCAAAATTATGTTTAATAAAAGTGGCAAGAGTGGACATCCTTGTCTTGTTCCTG
Source organism: Cervus canadensis (assembly GCF_019320065.1). Classification (NCBI taxonomy): domain Eukaryota; kingdom Metazoa; phylum Chordata; class Mammalia; order Artiodactyla; family Cervidae; genus Cervus; species Cervus canadensis. The sequence continues at coordinate 49,234,631 of NC_057397.1, read as the reverse complement.
ATCTTAGTGGAATCATTTCTATTTTAAATTTGACTGATTTCCTCCTCACTAGCTTATTGGAATCTAGGCATGCTCATGGGGTAAGATAAATGTTATAAATGTTCTCAGATAACACAGAAAATCCAGAATATACATATATGTTTATTGGTTAGATTATTTATTAGGAAACGCAGACACTTTTTAATTATGTTATAGAATCATGGAGTTCTGAAAATATAACAGCTTGCAAAGTACTGAAACACTGATTTATAGCCCAAGCTTTAATATTCAGAGATTAGTTTCAAAATTAAGCTCTATCTTTTATCTATATGGTTTTGTCAAGTTGTTTTTCTCTCTAAGCCTCAATACTGTTATTATTACAGTGGAGATAATAATGCCGTCTTCAAGGGATGTTTGTGTGTATGTTATTACATGTAAATAATACATGTAGAGCACTTAGCAGAGAACTGGCATACAAGAAGGGCTTCCCTGGTGGCTCAGACGGGAATCTGCCTGCAATGAAGAAGACCCAGATTTGATCTCTGGGTTGGGATGACATGCTGGAGTAGGGGATGTGCATCCACTCTAGGGTTCTTGTCTGGAGAATTCACAGATAGAGGAATCTGTGGGGGCTACAGTCCATGGGGTCACAAAGAGTCGGGCATAAGAACTCAAGAAATTAAAGCTATCAATATAAATATTTTATGTATAAGTACTAATGGTGGCATCATGCTATATACAAAGAAAAATAGTTTAGGATATGTATATTGCCCCAGTGTGATAGAAAGGCATTTAGGTGTGAAAGCCAACAGGCTCTTCCTAATTTTGGAGAATTATTTATGATATTAAAATTATGTTAACTGAACATATCACAAGCCCCCCAATAAAAGCCAAATGATAGGTTACTTCAGCTACCCTTCAAAATACACTAATAATTTATTGTAATGTTCTCAACATTTGAGTAGGTATTAAGTGACTTCTACTCTAAACATTGGTTTTTAGTATATAATTTAAAGGAGAGTTTCCTTTTATATGAAAAAATAACCTGCTTTGGTTATATTTTAATATTTCAGTTGGTTCGAATGGAAGACATTTTTACACATTGAAGTATAGGGAAATCATTCCAGCTAATTCATGATTTAACTTGAATTTTATACCAATTAAAACAGTCTGTTTGTAGTTTACCAAAGATATATTGTACATCTGCTTCAATCATTAAAAAAAAAAAAGTTACACTGACCAGAAGTAAAGAACACCCATGTTAAAAACAAATATTAAATTCCTCCTTTCCTGAGATGTCAATGTTGGTACTCCTTTGATTTATAAGACTCCCTTCACAGGTGCTGATGACATTCTGACTCACTATACACACGGTGATTTGGGTTTTTGTTTGAAGCCTTGAAATGATGTATTCCTGACTTTTTTTTTTTTTCTCCTTTGTTCTGGAAGGATATAAAACTGCTAAAAACCATGCTTCTTTGGAACAATTCTTTAAGTTATCTGAGAGGCTTGTCTCCAGTCTATAATCCTCAGTTTCGCTCAGAACTTTTTTTCTATTCCTATTTATTTAATATTTCCATTGACATTTCCATTGTAAAATAGCTACAAATTTGGTGAAATAACAATCAGGACTGAAACCAGAACAGAAGAATAAAGAAAGAAAATCTGAATTAAATTAGTACATTTCTCATTTAGTCAGGACTCATTATAAATCGTGGGCCCAGAACAAAAGTGAAATGCACAGTACTTGTTGAAAACATGTTAAGAATTTTAAGAGATCAATAGAACATTAAACTAAGCTTGGCCCTTCTCAGCATGAAGCCCCTACTGTGGGACTGCATGGATTTCACATCCATAAAGCCAATTCTGCATTTATTTGTTGTAAGAAATCTACAAGGTAAAACTTATTTTCTCCAGTTTTATAGATGAAGACATCAAACTGAGTTTCCTTGCTAAAACTGGACAAATGGTGTGTATCAGAGCTGAGATTTATTTATCTGTCATTGTCCATGGTGTTAAAGTGGTGAACACATAATTTCTCTTTCAGATCAAAATACTTTTTTACTGTGAAATGAAGGATTATTAATAACTATCCCATAGAGCAGTTGTAAATTAAGACTATTACAGATAAACTGAGTTGGATTGCTTTTTAATTTATACTTTGATGCACACGCTATTTAAGGGCATTGTATTAAAAAATAAATGCATTATTTTGTGCAGGGTGGGGCATATCCTGGAGGACAGAATATATATAATTTATAAATCTGCATTTCATTATACATAATTATTAATGCTTGGAATGATGATCTCATATCATGGAAACATCTTAAACATAAAAAAGATAAAAATCTGTTCAGAATGTGCTACCTATGTGTACAGAAAAGCAAACAAATTTAATTTTTATGAGTTTTAATAAAATAAAATGTCTACTAGCAATAAGTTAAGGAGGAACTTATTTAGCCACAGTGTTAAACCCCAGAAGTTATGTGATTAATAAACTTCTTTTCACATGGAATCTTGTCTTTGATTTTATCTTTTAATTTAAAATATACCAGACACTGGCTTCTTAGCACTTGATGCAGTAATAACATCTGCCCTGTGTAAGCTTTTTCCACACTTTGGCTACAGGAGTCTTGTTTGCCAACTGGAATTGCACAGGATTAAATGTTGAAATTAACAATTAACTTTGCACAGTTTGACCATCTCCCAAGTTTAGCTCAGCTGGTAAAGAATCTGCCTGCAATGCGGGAGACCTGGGTTCGATCCCTGGGTTGGGAAGATTCCCTGGAGGAGGGAAAGGCTACCCACTCCAATATTCTGGCCTAGAAAATTCCATGGAGAGTCCACGGGGTTGCAAAGAATCAGACACGACTGAGTAATTTTTCACTTCAAGTCTAGCAATGAACATATTTCTATATCTGTTGCGTACTAAGCTAATGCAATGATATTTTCCAAATGAAAATCTAATCCTGTACTTTCTGCCTAACAAATACTCACCATCAGCAAATCAAATCCACAGAATGTCACATAAGGCCATTTATAATGTTACCCTTGCCTTTCTAGCTATTACCCACCATTATTTCCCCTGGAACTTGTAATTTGCCTATCCTCAGCTACTGGCCCTTTGCCACAGTCTCACATTCCAAGCCTTTGTACATTATGCTTTCTCCACTTGTAAGCACAACCTTTAGTCCCAAAGGATGCAGTTTCAGGGTCCAAATAAAGAAGAAAATGACTTAATAAGGTATAATACTGTTACAGTTCTTTCCAGCATCAGGTGGCTGTGATGGTGTAAGGAATAAATCAAACAGCATTACATTGAATTATCAGGGATAATTCCCATAAATAGTCCTGGCTGAAATGTTCATGAATGTCCAGGAAAAATACTTAAACTATGACATTTTTCATTATATATGACATAACTCTCACAACACGTTTTTACAAGGCATATTCCTGGCAAACTGTTATTGAATATTCTCAAGATACATTACAATTAACTGAGAAAGGGGTCTAGCAGCAGAACAGCTAACCTTAAGAGAGGAGAAGAATGGCTATTTGATTCTAGGAAGATAAGGTTATTTAAAAAAAAAAAGACAAAAAAGTCAACTACACAGTAAAGAAGAGTTTGAGTAAGGGAAGCTATGAAATCCAAGCTGAGTTGAAAAAAGATGAGCTGAAAAATAGTCATCATCTCCCATCATAATGACATTTATGGATGTGCAGCTGTCACTGAACAAACAAATCTGAGACTTATTGCATCAGTGCAGGGCTAGGGTTTCAGTCAGGTGCTATGATGAATTACATATATAAGGTAATAGCTACTAAATCACGTCCAGTTCTTTGGAACCCATTGGATTGTAGCCTGCTACGCTCCTCTATTCAGGCAAGAATACTGATTGTTGCTGTTGTTTAGTCCATAGTTCTTCAGACATTCTGTCTATCAGATCTAATCGCTTGAATCTATTTGTCACTTCTACTGTATAATTGAAGGGCTTCCCAGGTGGCTCAGATGGTAAAGTGTCTGCCCGCAATGTGGGAGACTCAGGTTTGATCCCTGGGTTGGGAAGATCCCCTGGAGAAGGAAATGGCAACCCACTCCAGTACTCTTGCCTGGAAAATTCTATGGATGGAGGAGCCTGGTAGGCTACAGTCCATGGAACTGCAAAGAGTTGGATGTGACTGAGCGACTTCACTTCACTTTCACTGTATAATTATAAAGGATTTGATTTAGGTCATACCTGAATGGCCTAGTGGTTTTCCCTACTTTCTTCCATGAACATAATGGACAAGATGGAGGAGTAGAAGGATGTGTGCTCATCTTCTCCTGCATGAACTCCAAAATTGCAACTAGATGCTGAACAATCATCTGCAGGAGAATGTTGGATCCCACCAAAAAATGATACCCTGCATCCAAGGGCAAAGGAAAAGCCTCCCAAAAATGGGAAGAAGGGTGAAATCATGTTTAGAATCAAACCTCATACCTGCCAGAGATGCTTGGAGGGTACAAACAAAACCTTGTGTGCACCAGGATCCGGGGACCCCACAGAGACTGAGCCAGACCTGCCTTTGAGTGTCTGAGTGTCTCCTGTGGAGGCACGGGTCAGCAGGGGCCTGCCACGGGGACAGGGGCTCTGGCAACAGCAGACCTGGGAGGTGTGGCATGTGGCTTAAGTCTTCTTGGAGGAGGCCACCATTAGCCCCACCATAGAGCTGTTGAGCAGACAACCCACAAACTGGACAACAATTATAGCAAAGAAGTTCTCCACTGTTGCAAAAGTTCTAGGGCCCATACCAGATTTCCCAACCCGGGGATCCGGTAAAGGGACTGAGAACCCCCAGGGGATTTGACTTTGAAGGCCAGTGGGATTTAAATACAGAACTTCCATTGGACTGGGGAAAAAGACTCTTGGAAGCACAAAAAATCCCTTGTGCTTACCAAGAGCTAGGAGAAAGCAACAGTGACCTCACAAGAGATTGAGCCAGACTTGCCTGTGTGTATCTAAGAGTTTCCGGTGGAGGCATGGGCCAGCAGTGGCCTGCTACAGGGTAGAGGCCCTGAATACAACAGTCCTGGGAGCCACAGCATGCTGGCATAAGTCCTTTTGAAGGAGGTCACCATTACAGCCAATGGAAACAGGAGGTCACCATACCAACAATGGGAACCATGAGAAACTTTATTTTTGGGGACTCCAAAATCACTGCAGATGGTGATTGCAGCCATGAAATTAAAAGACACTTGCTCCTTGGAAGGAAAGTTATGACCAACCTAGACAGCATATTAAAAAGCAGAGACATTACTTTGCCAACAAAGGTCCATCTAGTCAAGGCTATGGTTTTTCCAGTGGTCATGTATGGATGTGAGAGTTGGACTGTGAAGAAAGCTGAGCGCCAAAGAATTGATGTTTTTGAACTGTGGTGTTGGAGAAGACTCTTGAGAGTCCCTTGGACTGCAAGGAGATCCAACCAGTCCACCCTAAAGGAGATCAGTCCTGGGTATTCATTGGAAGGACTGATGCTGAAGCTGAAATTCCAATACTTTGGCCACCTGATGCAAAGAGTTGACTCATTGGAAAAGACCCTGATTCTGGGAGGGATTGGGGGCAGGAGGAGAAGGGGCCGACAGAGGATGAGATGGCTGGATGGCATCACCGACTCGATGGACATGAGTTTGAGTAAACTCTGGAAGTTGGTGATGGACAGCGAGGCCTAGATTGCTGCAATTCATGGGGTCGCAAAGAGTCAGACACGACTGAGCAACTGAACTGAACTGAACTGAGTATATTGGTAGGTAATGTACACTAAAATATTTGAAATGGCTAGAAGCAGATAATAATATGTTCCGATTTGGAAAAACTGACTGATTCATTTGATAAAATTTATAAAATCCTTATTATATACTGGGCATAGGAAGTAGCATGTTGCAGCTCCTCATATAATTTACTTTCTAGCAGAAAGAAAGATGTTTACTCTGTAATTATCCAAATAAACATACAGTATGTGAAAACAGGTAGTTGGAAGCCCTTAATTTTTTTTTTTTTTTTTTTTTTGAGTAAAGTCAAGACTTCCCTGAAGGATTGAAATTAGTATATTAAGGGTGATAGCAGAAGGTGGGTTGGGAGAAACAATGGCCTACACAGAAGGAATGGGTCTGAAAACATTATGAGGGGCCCTTGACAGGTTCTGAGAACTGAAAGATACAGTATGAGAAAGATCGTCGTAAAGAACCCACCTGCCAATGCAGGAGACATAAGATAAGTGTGTTCTATCCTTGGGTTGGAAGGTTCCCTTAGGGGAGGGCATGGCAATCCACTCCAGTATTCTTGCCTGGAGAATCCCCATGGACAGAGGAGAGCCTGGTGGGCTACAGTCCATAAGGTCACAAGGAGTCAGACACAACTGAAGCGACTGAGCATGCATGCAATGTTAATTTAGAGGTAGGGTCTCTATTGTTTACCTGGTATGATGGGGGGAAAATGTTTTTTCTGAGGTATGTATGAAAGGAGAGTGTCACTAAGTGGGTGGCAGAAGACGAAGAATAGAGGAGAAGACTGAATGAGCTACACTACATTCATAAAATTTTTGTTTTGAGATTTTGAGTTAGAAAACTATTGCATCAGAGTTCAGGGTCTGCAATATTTTGTGGAAGTAAAGAAAGCACACTTTTCCCTACCTTAATGTAAGCTCAGCACCTTTTTTCCTTTTTTCTTATTTGGTCTAGAATGAATACATGTTCTTGATAACTAATGTCACTCACTTATAAAACCTAAATTTGTTAATATACATGTGCATGCTCAGTTGCTCAGTCATATCCGACTCTGTGATCCCAAGGAAGGTGGCCTTCCAGGCTCCTGTCCATGGAATTTTTCAGGCAAGAATACTGGAGCGGGTTGACAACCGCTCTACTCCAGGGGATCTTCCCATTCCAAGGACTGAATCTGTATCTCTTGTGTCTCCTGAATTGGTAGGCAGATTCTTTACCACTAGTGCCACCTTGTTATTATGAGTTTTCTACAAAATAATCACTGTCAAATAATCACTATTAATTAGGTGATAATATCTCTTCTGTCTGATTTTAACTGATTGATCATCTTTAAATCACACAAATTAATAATATGAAAACATTACATAATTTAGCAGTATATTAGGGAAACATTATTTTAGAGAATAGTCTATCATGTTCTTTATAGAATATATATATGTTCTATGCAATCTCCAGTCTACATTCTGCTTATTATGATTCCTTTATTTTATGAAGACAAGTCCTACTCATATAAAATACCTTTTTAAAATTTAAACCTACAAATTAATAAATCTACTTGTGTTATCAATATTAAACTACTTGCTGAGTTGAAAATAATATGTCAATGAATGTGGCTTTGTTTGGATTGGGGTAGGAGAGATATGTGTACTGAATTCAGGTGATAAGAGTTACAGCTATGGTGTGGAATTCAGTAGAACTAGGATACCCATTGAATTTCAAATTTTTCTTACAAAAAAACAGGTCAGCCTATGCATCATTTATCTCCATTACTGAGATATTAAAAATAAACAAAACAACAAAATCTGGTGGTGTCTACTGTGTGCATACAGTTATATATTTTCAGATAAACTGGTAAAATATTTTTCAGTAATTTGGCCTGGAAATTTGAACTGTCTATGAATAGAGAAGTTCACAATTATTTTAAGAATGGCAAAACCCACCACAATATTGTAAAGTAATTAACCTCCAATTAAAATAAATAAGAAACAAACAAACAAAAACATAAATAAATTTTCATTACATTAAGACTCATTCCCATAAAAAAAAAAGGAATTTGCAGTGTAATTGCATCTTATACTATTTTGAAAGCATCATGGGTTATTTTAAAAATGCTTTGTGAAAGTGTTTAAAATAAACTCTACTTATATTATTCAAAAGAAAAAAAAAACTTAGAAAGTTTTTAATCCTAAACATATGGAGTGTTAAGAAAGGTGTAGCATTAGTATATTTCCATATGTTTAATTATTACTAGAGGAAAAAATGGTAATATGTGATTCTGTTCATAGAAGAGAGTGTGGTAAGATTCAAACTGCTACAGTCAAATCAATCAATATTTTGTGTCAAATATATGGATTTATTTATTTTGATTTTTTTTACTTTTTATTATCTAATTGAGCTCATCTTGTTCCAAATCTAATTTCTACTGTATTTCATCAAATTAAAACACCATTGATTGTAAGGGGCATCATTATTTTACATGATTCTAAGAAAAGAAAAAATGTTATCAATAAACTATGGCAGTCATTGAATACGAGATATATACCAATTTCAGATATATTAAAATTTTTTGAAAAGAGCATCTAAAATGTAAAATATAATAAAATGTATTAATGAGATTTAATATATTTAGTAATATTTCTAATATTCTTTCATGAGTTGGCAGTATTAATAATACATTTGTTCTTTAGAAATTTTTTATCAGATTTTTTTTCTGTAATTGGTATTAATGTTTGGATTTTAGAAAGAAGTGAAAATTAAAGTGTAAAAAGTTATTAATTTCCTTATGACACCATTGAAAATATTTGAGCCATTAGTATTACTTGTATACAGTCAGTTTTTTTGCCTTCCCTTTGCTGTTCTTAGACAATAGTGATACTTAACTGGCTTTCTCTTTCTAGACTCTCTAAATATAATTTGTGTATATAACCAAGAACAGATTAGTGCTTGTTAAAATTATTTATAAATCAACTCAATTAAAATATTTCCAGTGAAAGAATTTAATTTGTGATTTGTTATTTTTCACCTTAAAAATTCATTTTAATGCATTTTCTATATTCATTTTTTTACTATGAAAAATCACAGTAATCATTATTGCCATGCAGATTCATTCTATAAATTCAAAGCATTTTTAAAAAATCAAATATAAAATTTCCAGTGAAAAAGTGTGAAGGAATTCCTATAATCCAACATTGTCCTTTCATGGTTTCTTCCTTCCATAAACAGCTATTGAGGGTCTACTGTGCTAAGTTTATGTATTCATTATAAATAATATTACCAACAATAATACTGAAAGACACACCAGGTACTATGTTATTTAGGTTTTTAGGATAAGCCCCTTGTCCTAAAGTAATATGCAGTCTAGAGGAGAGACAGGGAAACTGGTGCATGTATGAATATGCAATCTGTAGTGTGATGCAAGTTTGTGCAATTGCCTGGGATGGCCAAATGAGGAATCTGGACATTTTAAAGTATCAATAAGAAAACAATGTCAGAGACAACTTCATGCAGTAGGTCATCCTTAGTCTGACTCAAAAAAGTGATTCCAATGCTAATCGAAATATATGAAAAAGAAATTCTAGGCCGAGGAAACTGCTAAAATGCAAACACATATGGACTGACACAGTTAAAATAACCAGTGGCTCTATATGCTGTTCTAAGAAATTCAGATTTTATCACACAGGCTCTGGAGATCCACTGTAGCATTTTAAGGTGAAAAATACAGTCAGATTTGAAAAACCCATTAAGGCAGTTCTATGGGGAATAGATTATAGCCCTGGCTTCCTAAAGGGAGAGAGACCTAGAGAAGATTATTGTAGCATTTTAATTAGAAGGTGGTGAGAACTTGGACTAAAATGATGGAGGAAGAGGAGGTCAAAAATAAAAATAATAGAAGGAGGAGGGGCTTTGTGTATGTTGGTGAACTTACTTTTGTACATGATGAATTTAGTATATCTATGGGATATCAAAAGCACTGCAGATGGTGATTGCAGCCATTAATTAAAAGACACTTACTCCTTGGAAGGAAAGTTATGACCAACCTGGATAGCATATTAAAAAGCAGAGACATTACTTTGCCAACAAAGGTCCGTCTAGTCAAGGCTATGGTTTTTCCAGTAGTCATGTATGGATGCGAGAGTTGGACTGTGAAGAAAGCTGAGTGCCAAAGAATAGATGCTTTTGAACTGTGGTGTTGGAGGAGACTCTTGAGAGTCCCTTGGACTGCAAGGAGATCCAACCAGTCCACCCTAAAGGAGATAAGTCCTGGGTGTTCATTGGAAGGACTGATGCTGAAGCTGAAACTCCAATACTTTGGCCACCTCATGTGAAGAGTTGACTCATTGGAAAAGACCCTGATTCTGGGAGGGATTGGGGGCAGGAGGAGAAGGGGATGACAGAGGATGAGATGGCTGGATGGCATCACCGACTCAATGGCCATGACTTTGAGTAAACTCCGGGAGTTGGTGATGGACAGGAAGGCCTGGCATGCTGCGATTCATGGGGTCATAAAGAGTCGGACATGACTGAGTGACTGAACTGACTGACTGACTGACTGACTGATGGGATACCAGGAAAGAATTCCATTAAGGAGCTGGATACATTTGTAGTCATGGGATTAATATTTCAAACCACAGACAAAAGAATTTATCCAGGTAAGAGACATAAATTGATAAGAAAAGCAAACTAAGTCCAGAATTCATGGAGCACCAGAAAAGGCAAAAGGGAAATTCACAGAAGGTGGTAACATGGAAGAATAGGGAGGGGATAGTTTCAAGAAAATAATTTCAGTAGTATTGTGTCAGAGAGAGTTAAGATGAATACTAAAATTTTACTGCTTTGGGTAATTAAGAGCTTGAGAAAGGAAGTAAGACAAGACTTTAATGATATGGCTATAAATTATGGGAGGTAGAAAAATACAAGGATAGCCAGCAGTGACTCAGGTTTAAAGAAATATTTTGTTGTTGTTGTTGATGTTTGTGTTGGTTGTTGGTTTGTTTGTTTTGTTATTTTGGTTTTGAGGTTATTTTAAACATAAAAAATTTGAATAAGTTTATGTTACAACAGTACAGACATATAGGCTAAGCGGGTTTTCAAAAGTCATCTCTGATTCTGAGGACTTAATAGTCTAGTGTCCTAAATGAAAGTGAAAGTTGCTCAGTCGTGTCTGACTCTTTGCGACCCTATGGACTATACAGTCCATGGAATTCTCCAGGCCAGAATACTGGAGTGGATAGTCTTTCCCTCCTGCAGGGGATCTTAACAACCCAGGGATTGAACCCAGGTCTCCCGCGTTGCAGGCAGATTCTTTACCAGCTGAGCCATAAGGGAAGCCCTTTTTAGTATCCTAAAACCAGAGTAATAAGTTTACTTGGAAAAATCTGTGTGATTTTGCATGTGATAAGTGAAGTCAGATTTAAATTCCACATATACTATAATGACTACTATAAAACAACAAACATATAAAGAAGGTGCCGTAAGAATATAAAAATACATCATGTTGTCGTTTTTAGATGTGATTCATTATTTAAAATTCAGTGAATAAGATGATATTTGGGATGTTCAAAACATGTTTACTATTCAAATATTATAATACAATATCTTTCATCTAAAATAGTTTTAGATTAAGCATACAATTAACAAAGTTCTCTCCTGGAATTGGGGGAGAATGAAAGCAGAAGATGGGAGCAGACAACTTCTTTCTCATGTGTTTTCCTGTATTACTTTAGCATGAGTACCATCTCGCTAACATTTTTAAATGGAAGTATAATAAAGCAAATAAGGGACACATAGTTTCTTAAATAATAGGGTTATTTCCACCCTTTTGAGTGTTCTCTACTACTAAATGAAATGATTCAAATGTTATAGTAAGCAAAAATTTTTAAAGCATATAAAAGAATACATTTCTAGAGGTAAGTATATAATATAATGAATGTGTAAAGAATGTTAGCTAAGTTAAGGTATTGAAATAAAACACGCAATTACATTAGGAAAAATAAAATCTGCATTAAGCAAATCTTGTCATTTAAACAGGATTACTGATTTGCATTTCATTGTATATATGAAATAAAAATTTTTCTGAAGACAGATGACAGCTATTTATTCCCATTTAAATTCTCCATAACCATTAATGTTTGTTTTCAAAATGTAACACACAACTTTTCATTCAAATTATTTTTTTCAGGTGGGGTAAGGAGGGTGGTTACCATATTTCTCTTTGAATTCAAAAAGTTCTAAAAACTTTAAGAACTGTTTCCAAGGCTCATCTCCACAAATATAGTCAAAAATAATTATTTGGCATTTATTATAAAATATTTCTGGTATGATGTGCTGATCTTGCTCTAAGCTTGAATTGAAAGCCCTGTTTCTCACACTTACAGAAACACTATAAAGGAGCCTCAGTAAAAATAAGGGAATGTTTTGGTCACTGAGAATGTCCTTTGGGTAACATACATAGTCCCAATTCTCTGATATTTTCTTAGTTCCTATGACTGAGTTTGAAAAGTGTGTGTGTGTGTTAGTCACTCAGTTGTATCCGACTCTTTGAGACCCCAAGAACTACAGCCTGCCAGGCTATCCTGTCCATGGAATTCTCCAGGCAAGAATACTGGAGTGGGTTGCCATTTTCTTCTTCAGGGGATGTTCCCAACCCGGGGATTGAACCTGGGTCTCCTGCATTGAAAGCAGATTCTTTACTATCTGAGCCACCAGGGAAGTGAGTTTGAAATGGCAGTGGTAAATATGAGATTTTCCCAGCCATTTCAAATCCAAATTAATGTTAATTTCCCCACTTCTTTCCTTCTTACTGGTGATAAAGAATGATTGTACATGATCTAATTAACCAATAAATAACTGGTGAAGGGCCATTTTGACTAGTACCTTTCTAGTTCTACAGAAATCATAAAAAAGATCCCTCCCAAGTTTCTAAAGAACAAACAAACAAAAACAAAATCTATAAGGAAAGTCCCTAGTCCCTTCATCAGCTAAGCATCATCTTCTGATTCTCATCTCTCAGCTATCCCCTGGAAGAGAAATGGAGTAGACTTCAGGCGCTGAGAGTCCATTGAGACTGAAATGGTGGCCTTCTCTTTGGCCAATGTATATAATGTCACAATCTCAATTCAGGGAAAATCCTCATGCTTTCCTCCTCAAACTGTATAAAAATGTACATGCTAGGTACTCAATAGTTACATATACTGTAAAGCATACTAGAACTGATTTTGGGGAAATTGTGGCATTTTAGGTGAGTTTTTAAAATGTGAGAGGATTTACTATGGATTGAAACTTTTTTTTTTTTCCAAATTAAATATACCAAGAGAAACAATACATTAACAACTTAGTAATTTCTAAATAACTTCACAATGGAAAGTTTTAGCTCAACTTCTAAGGTTTCATCAGGATAGAAAGACCGAGGAGTTATACTCATGATGTGGACAAGTCTGGATTTTACATCTGTGAATACAACAATCAGGAGATAAGAGTCCCAACTCTACATATATGCCATCAGGGACACCTTCAGGCTGCTAAATACCTTTCCAAACATTCCTTACAGGAAGCATAGGGAGAATCTACACTTTATGGTATGTAATAAATTAACCCAAGGAAATGACTACCTTGGGTCTTGACACTGTAATTAACTAATAAGTTGTTACTTTCTTGATATTAATAGTTAAAAGAGTTAGAAAAAATATCTTCAGGAAAGAGCAGTTAAATTTTGAATGACAACTTAGGATTCCACAAACACACACACACAAAATCCAGAAACCTAAAACAATTCAAACAGTCAGAAGTAAGATAGTGAAGGTTTGATAGTGCCAGCTGTATGTTCTGCTCCAAAGCATGATCCTTAACAGACTGCTGGCTTTGGAAGACGGCTTACCCATCCCACTAGGTATGACTCATTGGTACTAGTGTGGCATGAGTTGCAGACAACAACATATGTTGAGTAATTTTTATACCCCCATTATGGATTCTAGTTAATGAAATTAAGTTCAAATGTGCTTTCTTGGACAACCAAACTGCACACAGAATAGTTTGTCAAAATAAAATGTAAGAATTCAAATCCCCTTCAGTGATGAGAAATGTAAGCATCTAAAATACAGCACTGTGAATTTAAAACTTACATTTTAAACACAGGATAGATGAATAGAAATTCTAATGCATACCAGAGACTGTGCTATTTGCTGGGAATAGAGAAGATTGAAATAAACAGATTAAATAAATTACTATGTGATATGCTATGTGCTATAAAAAGACATATGAACAACTTCAATGGGAGCACTGTCAATGGAATACACAATTTTGCCTGAGAAGTTGAGGAAAGCCTACAGAGAAAGTGAAACCTATTCAGGTTTGAAGACATGAAGTGCACTCTGCTACAACAATTGGACAATATCTGTGGTTTCTCTAAGAAATATCTTATCTCATTATGTTCCCCATGTTCTTAAGAGACATTACCAACAGATATAACAGATATACGAACACTGAACTTTTAAGAGAACTAAGGTCTGCAGGAATGTGAATAAGAAACTATTCCACTTCCCTAGTCTTCTCTGCATCAGTTTCTTATGGACAGTGAATGGACTGAAGAGTCATTGAACACCATAGCTGTACATTCCCTGTCTGTATCAGAATGTGATGTAACTAATAAGTCATAAGTATTTAGGAAATAGACTGAAGTATGGGGCAACATGCCAGGAGCTTATAAATTATAGGACTGGGTGGAGAGTGGTGATCAGCCTCTCCCCAACTTCTCGAAGCAACACTACCAATTTCACAGTAGATAAATTACAAGCAGAGTGTGAGATCAGTGTTTTTTCAAAAAAAAATTAAAAAGGGACAAGCATTGTGATTTTGCACTGTATATTTTAGGTAGTGCCAATTACAAACTTAAAATAAATCTATAAAGCAAAGTCCATGTGTTCTAAAACTAATTGAAAGAAAATGGTATCTATACACATGCTTTGAGTGATGTGCTAGCATATTACCACATGAAAGTGCCTGTATTTTTCTTTTTCCTTTACCACTGTGTGTTATGTTCTGCTTTTCTTTCCTTGCTCCTATTTTCTCCACTATGTTCCTATTAAGATAGAAGTTTTTGTTTTCATTGTTAGTGTGCTTTTTTGCTTAAATTTCTTTATAGAAAAAGTGTTCTTTAAGGCAAAAATTAAAAGGAGAAAATCTTACAGCAGATCACATGTGTAGAATTTCATTATATAAATTTGAATTATACAAACTTTAAACATCTTAATAATGCAAATATTAACAAATTATCATTTTATATAAATAATTTTCATTTACATAAATATTTCAACTAAGGGCTTCCCTGGTGACTCAGTGGTAAAGAATCTGCAAACAATCATGAGACAAGACTGCAAAGAGTATGCATGTGTGCACACTGAATCTTCCCTTCATATGAGAAGTGCAGATGCAAACCCCTACTGGCCCTGCTCCAGCCCAAATTTGAGAGTTGATACCTGGAGTGCAACGAAAAAAAAAAAAAAAAAAATCTGCTTGCCAATGCAGGAGACAGAGGTTCGATACCCGGGTTGGGAAGACCCCTGGAGAAGGAATAGGCAACCCACCTCAGTATTCTTGCCTGGAAAATCCCGTGGACAGAGGAGCCTGTAAGCTCAAGTCCATGGGCTGCAAAGAGTCCAACATGACTGAGCAACTAAGTAACAACAAGCTGCTACAAAAGAACCAGCAGTAATGGCAGTTTTCATAACTCATGAACTTGGAACTGTGGCTAAACACATTCCAAGAAAAAGATAAATATTTCAATTAAAAAATAATAAAGAATCTCACAGTTTCAAAACAGTGGACCAAATTGCTTGCAAACCATGCCTACTTTGATGCCACATGACTATCCCCTTTTATTTTAACTGGAAATGCCTTCCACCCTTTGGTGCACTATGCTCTGAGTAAGAAATACTTCAGAGTGATTGCAATGAAATTTGTTGATTCATCTCACAAATATTTACTGAATGTCTAGTAGGTACTAAATACTATTCTTTGTACTAGAGATTCAGCCATAAAAAAAAAAAAAAAAAGAGAGAGAGAGAGATGGGAATCCTTATATTCATGAAGCATCTATTCCTGTGAGGACAAACAGGCATTAAAATAAAAATAGAGAAATAAGGAAATCAAACAACCAGTCAGATGGTAGTAAGTGCTAAGAAGGAAAAACAAATTAGAGAAAAGGCATAGGAAAGGTATTCATTGAGAGTATTCACTGAGAAATCACATTTGAGCAGAGCTCTAAAGGAGGTAATGGAGAAACTATGCAGTTATTTAGGGAAAAGCATCATAGGCAGAGGGAACAGGTAATATGGAAATGTGTTTGGCATTTGGGAAAATATCAAGGAAACCACCATGACTGGAATGCCTTAATTACTTTTGTAGCAAACTCATCACTTTTTCTGCTTCTACTCATTCTCCCCTGGAGAATATTCTCAGCTCAGAGCCTGAATGAGCCTTAAGAGTTAGATATTCTAGGATCCCTCTATGTTTACTCCTTTGACAATCAGAATACTTTAATGGTTTTCCACCTCATTCTGAGTAAAACCAGTCCTTGTAATGGTCAACAAAGTCCTACATGATATAATCTACCCTCTTTTCTCTCTGCCTTTACTGTATCCTATTTTTCCTCTTCTACCATGCTCTGTTCTCCCCTCCCCTACTCTATTCAAGTTCTGATAAAAAGACTTATCAGAGGGTCAAACATAGAGGGATTCTAAGATGCATGTCTTTAAAGAGTCATTCAGGCTCTGAATTGGGAACAAACTCTGGTGAAGCAGATAATGAGCAAGCTATTACTCATCATTCCTTTGCTATTATTTTAACAGTCACTATAATTATAATTTACATGTTTTGTTATCTTATAAAATTTTCTTTCAAGCACCCAAGCACTCATTAAGTTCTGATTATGCAAAGTCCAGATTTTTTTTAAGAGAAATAAACTTTAGAATGGAAATTAATGTGACAAAATACAACAAATATGGCTAAGTGACATGATATGCTTTATTAATTTAGAAGATAGTCTACAACATACTATAAAATGCTGATAAACATGTTTAAAGCAAAATTAAGGTAAAAAAAAAAGAACAGTACTACTTTAGATTTATCAATTTATGCTTTTAGCTCTTCATTTATTGCTATAGAAAATGTGCACATGATTTAAGAGTTTGAATTGTGATGAGGACTATAAAACACACTTGCACAAAATGTGACCACTATGTACAACTTTTTAAGTGTTAAAATTTCAGCACAGTTTATGAATGTTAAGCTAGTTGCTATCTGAAAGTAAATGCTAGGAGCTTTTGCTGAGTATTATTTGTTAAATCCAGCCAAAACTTTCTTGGAGTAAAAATTAAGAATATTATGTTCATACTTAACTTATTTTGACATGTTCTTGGTCAAAATGATATTTTAATATGTTCCAGTTTGGACATTACACACACACACACACACACACACACACACACACACACACATATATATATTCCTCAAAAATTCTTCCATGATAGTTTCAATCCATACAAATTTCTATCTTCTTAAAACTTCTCTCAGAACACCCACTTTGGCACTAAATTTTTGATTGATCTCTCATTTAACATTCCTAATATACATTTGTCAAAAGTAAGACCTGTGACAGTTTTTGCTTTCCTCTAGAATGCTTCATATGTTGAAAATATAACAAGTTCTTAAATTTCTATATGTCCCCTTTGAATTTCGTTTTGTTAG
This sequence comes from Cervus canadensis, assembly GCF_019320065.1. Classification (NCBI taxonomy): domain Eukaryota; kingdom Metazoa; phylum Chordata; class Mammalia; order Artiodactyla; family Cervidae; genus Cervus; species Cervus canadensis. The sequence continues at coordinate 49,217,152 of NC_057397.1, read as the reverse complement.
GTAGGAAGTTAGGCATGAACAAGGAGTGATGGCTTAGCTGAAAAGGATGGAAGCTGATCTCTAAGCCAGACACACCCAGGAGAGATCACAGATAAGCTACAAAGAATAAACAGAGACTTATCCAACTCCAGCACATGCATCCAAGGCACACAGTGGATATAAACTAACCACAGGGACTTCTCCAATTAACCTTAGGAGCTAGAAGCCCATTAAGGGTTCATAAATATTCTACACATATATACATCTGCTTATTACAGACTGAATTATGGGGAGACATACACAACAAAGCCTTCTGTTATATACATATGTTGCTTTGAACGTATGCCCATTTGCATTCCTTTTCATTGACTGGTGGTGGATACAAGCCCTGTTTTGCACAGGGCACAACCAAAATGAGGAAATGGGAAGTATAAAAAGAGGGGGGGGGAGCCAAGAGGGATGGAGGGGAGGACAACTCCTTTGGGGTTGGCCTGCTCCCATGTCTTGGGAGTGTCTAATAAACGATTTGTCTACTTGAGCTGAACTGAGCTGTAACTTGTTTGTTGTTTTAAACCCTTTAGAGCATTGTTTCAAACTTTTTTGCAATGAGACAAGAACGGAGGGAGAGAAATAAACCATTCTGATGATTTAATTGATCAATCTATGATTTTTTTTTAAAGATATGTACATTGCTTTTTTTTTCCATTTATTTTTATTAGTTGGAGGCTAATTACTTTGCATTATTGTAGTGGGTTTTGTCATTCTTAAATCTATTTCTACTATATTTCTCTTTATCCAGCTCCAGCTTTGTATAACCTGCTGTCTACCACAAATCGCCTATTTTACACACCATGGCAGCTCAAATTCCCAGACAGAAGGTATCTGTTCCATCTTCTCAATCCACAGACGTATTTGCCCTCTTTGTGCCCTATCATTGTGAATAGAGGCCAAGTGGCTTGTCAATAGTACCACGAATGTACACTGCTTTTTTTTTGTTTTTGTTTTTGTTTTATATTGGCTTTTTCTCTCTCATTCACACTCATTCTCCCAAGTCACATGTAACTTATGTCTTCTCATCCCTTACTCTCCATTAGAGATCACTTCCTTTGGGAAGCTACTCCTATATTCAGACAATTATTACATTCTATTAAAATTGCCTATTTACCTGCCTATATCTTCCTCAGACTGTTTGCTCTTTGAAGTTAAGGAACTTATCATTGCTGTTAGACACTATATCCCAATTACCTAGCAGAGTAGTCAGCCTAGAGTAGATATAACTGAATGGATACTCAGTGAATTTGCATTAGTTAAAACAGTATTTAGAGTATTAATCTCAAATTTGTTTCTAAATTCTTCTCAAACTAGGTATAAATTTGTAAAAATAGATTTAATAAGGCTATTGCTATTTTTTACCCCAGAAAATGAGAATAAAGATGGTTCCTTCTTTATGATTATCCTAATCTCTAATGGGTAAGTCTGGGAGATGAATTTAATTCAACAACTTTAATTTTTATGCTTAACCATGACTATAAGAGTAGAGTATTAAAAAAAAAAAAAAAACTTTTTAAAGAATCTGGAAATGAATTAAGACCCATGTGTAAAAGGTAACAATGGCATACTAAATTGGTTCTTAAGAGGCTTCTGAAACACTCAACTTCCAATCCTGGTGACAGGCATCTGAGAGGCATGCAGGAAATGGGATTTAAACTAAAAATAATTTAATTTCTAACTCTGTATAGATCTTGGTTTGAAATAGAATACTTCATTTTAGAAGAACATAGCTAACTTGAAGTTTGAAAAATAAAATTCGAATGTTAGATAGATAGAATAGGAAAAAGGAGTCCAGAATGGTGGTGGCTAAAAGACAAAGAAGGGAAACGCCCATGAAAATAGAACAAAGGAAGGGCCAAGGACCTGAATGAGAACCTCACGTAAAACAAACAGCTTCCCTGAGTAGCCCAATTTAGACAGGGCAGGCTCAGGGTGAGGAGAAAAAAACATATAAAAAGAGGAGACAAAAATTGGGCTGGGGACTTCTCTTCATGTCTTTTGGGTCGGTTCACCCTCATGCCTTGAGGATTTATTTTCCTTTGTTTTCTAAATAAAACTGAGCTGTAACATGGAGCTGTAACACTGGTCCGTCGGAGGAAATTACACAGGGCTGTAACACTGGTCTGTCCACTGCTTCAGATTTTTGTTGTGACGAGACAAGATGGAAGAAATTACAAACTCCCCTGACACTAAGAAAAAGAATTTAGCTGTCTATGGTGAACAGACACACAAGACCTTTGCAAAAGAGGTCTCTAGTTCACCCTGAAGCTGTTTAATATTGTGTGTATGTGTGTTGGGAGGAAGAAGTTGGGAGAGGGGGTCATTGAAACCTTCAGTATGGTCTAGGAGAAATAGGCTTCCAGATTGATTGTCTCACTTTGCTCAGATTCTTGGATCACCACACCACATTCTGATTACTGATTTGATGTCCCTGGCAATCTGATGTAATAAAGAACATGATGATGACAATGAATAGTGTGACTGTGGAATAAAATATATCCCTCTTCCAATAAATTAATACATTTATATAACCAATCTTATCTGGTTCATAAAAACACTGAGAAGACTTCACAAAGTTGAGTTCACACCATGCAACCAGGTCCTGAGTTAGGGGATTAATGCCCAGGATAATGCCACTCTTTCACACCATGCAATATGGTCCTAAGTTAGAGGACTAATGCCCAGGGTAATGTCCCTCTTTGAGGCTTCAACACAGTTATCAATCATGTTGCTCCCTCAGATGACAACTCTGCACATAGAGGGAATGGGTTTTGAAATCAAATGCATCTGACTTCAAATCTAGCTTTGTCACTTGCAGGCCAACTGATTTTTGGCAAGTACTTAACTTAATGCCTCAGTTTTCTCATCAGTGAATTAAGTAACTGAAACTGTTAGGCGTTCAGCCATGTCTGAATCTTTGCGACTCCATGGACTTTAGCCTGCCAGGCTCCTCTGTCCATGGGGTTTCCCAGGCAAGAATACTGGAGTAGGTTGCCACTTCCTTCTTCAGGGGATCTTCCTAACCCTGGAATTGAACCCAGGTCTCCTGCATTGCAGGCAGATTCTTTACTGTTTGAGCCACCAGGGAAGCTCTGTATTAAGTAAAATTTCTCCTATACTAGTGAGAAATAGCAGAAATTTAAATTGTCTAGAACCAGGTGGGGCATGAAGAACTAATGCTTTTGAACTGTGGTATTGGAGAAGACTCTTGAGAGTCCCTTGGACTGCAAGGATATCAAACCAGTCAATCATAAAGGAAATCTCAGTCCTGAATATTCATTGGAAGGACTGATGATGAAGCTAAAGTTCCAATACTTTGGCCACCTGATGCAAAGAGTCAACTCATTAGAAACTGATGCTGGGAAAGACTGAAGGCAGGAGGAGAAGGGGACGACAGGATGAGATGGTTGGATGGGATCACTGACTCAATGGACATGAGTTTGAGCAAGCTCCAGGAGTTGGTGATGGACAGGGAAGCCTGGTGTGCAGCAGTCCATGGGGTTGCAAAGAGTTGGACACAACTGAGCAAATGAACTGAAGTGAACTGAACTGAGGTTGGGCACATAGTATTTATTGAATAAGTGACAGGTAGTAGTAGAAGTGGTAGTATTAATAGTAGTCATCATTGTGGTAGTTTACTAGTAACAATGCCTTTCTCTAATTACAGCATTGACTTTGTCTAATTATTGGTCATAGTGCATTTTGTAATCAAAATTATCAAAGAAAATCACACAGCACATATTGACAAGCCCAGAATGCAGTGAAAATTAGTTTGTTTTAAAATGACTAATTGGAATTTAGACTTCCCTGGTGGCTCAGACAGTAAAGGATCTGCCTACAATGCAGGAGACCCAGGTTCAACCCCTGGGTCGGGAAGATCCCATGGAGAAGAAAACGGCAACCCACTCCAGTACTCTTGCTTGGAAAATCCCATGGACACAGTCTACAGGGTCGCAAACAGTTGGACATGACTGAACGACTTCACTTTCAATTTTCTTTTCACTTTCAACTGGAATTTAGAAATTGAATAAAAATGGAAAATAACCCTTTAGAGCCTAGTAGTATGTTTAATTAATCTGCTATTAGTCATTTACATAGTATATATAAACTCAATTAAATTGATAAGCATAGAACAAAAAGAGTTAAATTTAGATATACACTTTTTTACAATTAAAGACTTTCTTACTTAAGTGGAAGTTTACTTAATATCTTAAATTTCTTTGAAAGAACATAAATAAAAAAGTGATTTTAAATTAAAATGTTACTAAAATATTTGTGAAAATTTTACTTTGTCATTAGAGAATTGAAAGGTTATGTTTTGAAGAGGCCAGTTTAAGGCTTTTTAGAGCATAACCAGGTAAAACCTAAAGCCTGCTATTCCAAAAAATATACAACATATATATTATTTACTGGTATTTTGGATACCATAATTTTATCACTTTAATGTTCTCTTGAAATATATATTTTGACTAGTCATAAAAAATAATTTAGCATGTTGCAATTACCTACAAAATTTCAACTTAAAAAAAATATTATATCACCTGAACAAATTTTGAGCTAAAATCCGATGGTGGTAAAACCTTTGTGTGTGGGGAATGGCAACCCCCTCCAGTACTCTTGCCTGGAGAATTCCATGAACAGAGGAGCCTGGTGGTGGACTATAGTTCATGGGGTAGCAAAGGGTCAGACACGACTGAGTGACTAACATCCACAACCTATCAATAAAGCCTAAATACATTTCCTGAAATACCTTTTTAAATGTCGATAGCAATAGTCATGAAATTATTAAACTTGCAGATTTTAATTGAGACTTTGTTGATCTTCTGGATAGTTAAGATAGCACTGTAATTGGTACATAGAAGCACTCTGAAAACTACTTTAACCTGAAGCAAAAAAGTTCAAATAAAATATTTTTACAGTCAATTTGAACAAGATATAGAATGTCTGCACATCATTAAATTTAACCAATAATGTAACTACTAATTGCAAATTCTATAATAGGCTGTCATCAAATATGACTCTTAAAGAAAGACATAATTATAACTGACATATTATAAGCTATATGAGAAACAGTGCTGGTATTCTGGGACAGTGTCGTGTGTGTGTGTGTGTGTGTGTGTGTGTGTGCATGTATATGCTGTCCCTAGGGATACTGGAGCTACCATTAAAAAGATAATAAAGGGACAGTGAGATTAATGCATTCCATTCTATAAACTCCATCTGTAGAAGAAAATAATATTTATGTGAATTAAGTATCAGTGTTGCTTTCACTAGAAGGCACATTTTATTTCTCTGGAATTAAGGAAGAAAATTCCATTCTATGCTTCATATTAGAAGTGAATTATTTCCATGAAAAATGGCCATGCAGTTTCTGGAGCTATCACTGAAATGGTAATGTCTGGCAAAACTCATATTCATTAACTAGAAGCACAGCATTGTACAGTAATTAAAAGTGAGTTTAGAGTCCCAGTGCCTGGGTTTTCATCTGGGCTCTACCTACGTGACCTCAAGCAAGTTAATTAATCTCATGTGTCTTCATCTGTAAAATGAAGATAATTATAGTACCAAATTCAGTGTTGTTTGGGGATTAATGAAGTTAGCACATGTAATGGATTCGGAACAGTCACGTACCTGGTATCTGCTCAACAAAAAATATCTATTATTATGTCATTTTTTCCTCATATATATTAATGGTATTTTAAAAATATGGAAATACATGACATCAGCATATACAACTTGAAATGCCTGTGTTACATATATCCCCACTATACAGCATTCCTACCATATATGACAAACTATAGGTATTTATTGAATATTTGATTACAGAACATTGCTTTAATGGGCTATAGCATTGTCAAGTGGCCAAGCAGTACCTAAGCCACAGTGCAAAGGTTAATAAAGCCACAAGATCACTACTGCAGCTAATGGGTTGACCACTCTTCCACAGGTTTGGCTGGTAAAAAGTCAGCAAGCCCAAATGGACTCAGTCTATTACTGAACACAGACAGGAAACACAAGATCAGCATAATGCCATCTCCTTGACCCACAGGATGACATTAAACTAAAGTGGCTAAATGATAGATGGCATGGGTTTAGGTCACTCTGCCACTGAGGAGCTAACTCTAAATTACAGCCAGCCAAGGATTATCCAGAAGTTTGAAAATGCACCCTAAAAAGGGAACAGCAAAACGTCTTGGCTCAGCTGAAACCAGAGAGATGAACGAGAGACAGTCTGATAGCAACTCCTTACCAGGCTGCTTATCTCCCCTTTTTCCAGAAGGAATCCCAGAGCATTGTGCCAAGAGTAAGGTCAGATTGAAGATAAGCTTCACCCACATGACCCATGTGGAAATATGTAAGGTGATGAGGACACTCACTACACAGTTGAGCTATTTCCTTATAGGCTTGTTTTCCTTGAAAAATTTGACAGTAATATATGTGTAAAATTTTCACAACAAAATAATACAGATTATGTGTGGCTGGGTGAGGAGTAAACTAACAATATATACAAACTTAATCTTACATGTTTCAGCACAAGGAAAAAATAATACTGATTTATATTTTTTCTTCTTTAGGCAAGTCATTTTAACACCTATGCTATACTAGAAGCTAACTGATTTTATTTTACTTTTACACATTAAAAAATACCACTTCTCTACTTCTGGCCCTGGACATTATTAAAAGAGTGAGTATGAATTGGTGCTTAAAGTACAAGTGATATTTTTTGCAATATTTGAGGTAGATTATGTGTAAATACGCCTACAAGAAAACAACCTGCAATAGCTAAAAATATTCCAGGTTCATTAGTAAAGCGCACAGCAGTTTCAAATCTGTAATTATCTCACTGAATAAAGAGTCTCTTTTCTATTGTTCAAAAGGACACATTCCACATTGATCCTTGAAGGTCAAAAACTAAAAATTTCAGGTTATGTAAAAAAAAAAAACAAAAAACAAATTCCATAGCCAGGAAACATGTACTTGCCCTTTCTCTAGCTTTTTATGAGCCAAATCCTAGGACTATCACATTTACCAGTTGACTTCCATGATTATGATTTTTATTATCTATCCAATGTACACTAGGGATTCCTTTCTACCCACATCTTCAGAATGAAAAATTATTCATGGAAACAGGAATTTAGTACGAAACTTAAGTAGACATATGTGTTAAACAGACCATTTTGGAGCCTTCAACTCAGACAATGCAGATGAAGAAAGAACTTTCACCTTTCCTTTCCTTTCCTTTCCCATTTCCTTTATTCCCTTTAACAGACATGTTTGCAAGTTGCTGGTAGGACTGAGAAAGACCAGTACTTTGTGTCCATATTTTAATGGACTTACTTATCCATATATTTACATAGAAACAGGAGAAATTCCTGGGAGAAAAGGTAATAAAATCTACTATCTATCAGCCCTCTATTTCAACTCTGCCTTTGAGGTTGACATATATAAAAATGTGCCTGATAAACTGGAGTGAGATCCTAGTTGAAATAAAAATTCAATAGGGAAATAGGAACAAGAGTTCAACATGAGGAAAAGAGGGACCGACAAACTAGGAGACTAAGGGGATCACAGACATGGGACTCTATCTGCTGCTAACGCTGCTGAAACCCACCCAGCCTCAGCCACCTCAGAGAAATGGGTTCACGTTGGATAAAGTAGTTACTTGTGAATCTAGAATGCCTATGATCAAAGGGCAATAACACTTAGGGTTGAACTATAAAATACTTCTGATTGAGTCTTACACAAGGGCAAGCATTGTCTTCCCTATCAAGGCAGAGGTTTAACATAAACAGTGGTTCTGTTATACAATTGTTTAGAAGAAACAGTGATTCAGCTTTGTTTCTGATGAAGCTGTAGCTCTTCAGGAACTTTATTTACAACAAAATTTTCATAGTGACCTCTACATAAATAAATGGAAAACTGAATAAAATCTATCTTTTTATTTTAGAATATGATTTCTCATACAATTTTCTCTCACAGTAACTTCATTCCCATTTTGATTTTACACTATTGGGGTCAGAGTACTAAATGGTTTGTTCAAGACAACATAGTTAGCAAGTAGTACACATTACTTAACTCCTTGTCTTCTAACTTGAAATTCCACATTTTTTCTACCATACCAGTTATTTAAAGCAAGAACATGAAGTGATTAAACAGCAGTAACTCAGGAAAGTAGCCAATACATAGCCTAGGGGTGAAAGGAAAAGGAAGAAAGACCTCCTGACCAGAGAGTTAAGACCACTGCAGAAAGTGCTCTGGATGGAGATGAAAGAGGGTAAAAGAAAAAAATCAGCATAAAGATATTTTTCCTGCCTGAAATCATGGCATACACAATTCAAACTATAAAAGAGTGACTGTTGAGGGTAAAAGACTTTCATATTGTAAAAGAATTACCCAGGAGACTTACATTTCTTACAGCTCTCAAGTTAACTCAAATTGAGAATAGCAATTAGGAACAGAAATAGAAATAGAACAAGGAATATAAATATGGTTATTAAGCCCTAGTCAAGACAGAAGGCTGATATTTTAGGGTGGTTACTGTGTCTTTGAAAAAAGGAGAAACTGCAACTTCTCCACAATCAGAATAGCAGCAGAAATCATCTCAAATCAGATAAACTGACAGAGCTTAAGTTTCAAGGTACCTCACGTGCACAGGATCCTTCCAAAGCTGTGTGCCTGATTGTACATTCATAACTTTGCATTATTCTTCTTAAAACTTGTTCCCAAATTCTTCGAGCTTTAAGTGCCACAAAAACCTAAAAGCAACTAGTCCAATCTGGACCATCATAAAGTACAGCACAGATGACTTGGCAACTAACAGCAAAGATCATAAAGAAAGATGGAGTCCCAAGCCATAACGAAGGCATAAGTTACCCCTGCTTACAAGTTTTATCAATATTCTAAAAAGGAGTGTTAATACTGAGTCACTCTGTAATTATGCCTGCATATATTATAAACTATACTTGTGGTTAACACAATCAATTTGGCTGGACTCAGTTCATTTCAAATAATTCTATGATTTGTATCTCTGTTTTGGTTTGGAGAATCTTTATATAAATAGGCAGCTGAATCAACATGATTTACAGAAATCATGGAATCAAACTGAGAGCTATGATTTCTGATTCCTTTGCTTATCACCTGCGTGACATTTTATTTAACCTCTCCGTGCCTCAACTTCTGAATCTACAAACAGTGCCTACATAAGACATCTGTTAGGATGACATACATGTGAAATCTTAGATTAACTCTTGTTGAGTTCAACAGCTGGTATTACTCATTCCATTGCCTTCTCTGCTGTTAAGTAGTGGTTGTTTTCCTTCCCATACTCTAGTGGGCCTGAAGGTGAAGTAGAATTGCTCACTGCTTACCATTGTTCATTCCTTCTCTCCTTCTAGGCTTCCAATCACAAATTATCAGACTCTCCTTCTCCTCTTGCAGTCATCCACTATCCCTTTCATTCCTTGACAGGATTTAAGCTCCACTGACTCACTGTCACACTCAAAATGTGACTCTCTTTTATTTCTTGGTGCTTTTGATATTTCCAAAGGCATTCACCCTCCACTCCTTTATAACTGTTTCACACCTTCATTTCTCTTCCCAAAGACGCAGTGCCTCCTCCTCCACCCTCCTCCTGACTAATGATCTTGCCTCCTACTTCTCGGAGAAAGCTAATCAAAAGAGAACTTCTTACAAGTTTCTATTAGCACAGCACTACATTATCCCACCCACTTGTGTCTGTGCCCACATTTTCTGCTTTTCTCCTGTGACCCATCACTTGGGGTGATCATCTGTGTTCCTAAGGTTGGTACATTGTACAGACCCCCTGCTTGTACATTATCTTTGTTTATGCAAGGATATAACTCTATCAATTTTCAATCAATTTCTCCTCCTCATCAGTGTCTCCTTCTCGTTAGATCACTTTCAATGATATATAAACATCACCTACGAAAGACTATGGTTAAAAAAAATAAATAAATAACCAGAAACCAGTCAAGTCTTTAGACCTAACCTGTTTAAAGGGCAAACAGCTAGGTGGTGGGTGCAGAGTAGGAGTGGGAAAGGGTTCAGTAGAAAAAGATAAATGACACAGTTAAGAAACAATCAGAAAAATCTAGAATATGGAATATTTTGCATGACAAGTGGCCCAGTCTCTTCAAAAAGTCATGTTACAAGAAAAAATAAGAAACTAAAGAATCACACCACCAACTATTAGCCTGAACCTTGATTTGGATCCTAATTTCAGAAAAAAAATAATATATATATATATGTATATATGTGTACGTGTGTGTGTGTTTGTGTAAAAATTGAGGGAAATTTGGATACGGACTGGATGTCAAATGATTCCAGGTGTGGTACTGGTGTCAAAATTATGCAGAGCAGTCTTATTTTTAGAAATACATATTAAAACATTCAGGGATGAAATATATGATGTCTGTAAATTATTTTTATATGCTACAGAATACAGAAAAATAATAGAAAAGCAAATATGGAAATATTTCAGCAATTGTTAAATTCCTTTGACACCTATATGGACATCCTATTTTTTCATCATTGGAGGATGGATATCTGAAAAGTATTATCATAAACAGTTTGGGGGAAAAACTCTCTTGATCCAACATTCTCCTTGAATTGCCACTTCATTACATAGGCCTTCTTTTCAATAAAACTCTTCAAAAACTGTTGCCTAGATTCTAGAATCAGCTGTGTGATTCTCCTCCCATTCTCTCAAACTTTCACTCTGTCAATTCATTGAAACTGCATTTATCAAGTTCACCAGTGACTTCCCCATCTTGATGTATTATACATATTTGTGCCCTTCATCTAGCTTAAGCTTTCAGTGGTCTTTGAGGCAAAAAAATTACTCTTTTTGAAACACTTTCTTCACCTTTAAGACATCAGTCTCTACTTATTTTTCTCCTGTTACAGACTCTTCCTTCTCAATATCCTTTGTTGGTTCTTTTTCATTTTCCAGATTCCTAAACACTGGTGAGGTCAGGGCTTGACTTCTCAATCTACACTTACCCTTTGCTTATTTCATCCCATGCCATGACTTTCAGTAGCATCTATATACTGAAAACCTGTAATTTACTTCACAGTCTGGAGCTCTCCCATGATTTCCAGATTGTACAGTCTGTTGAAATTCTTCTGTCTGGAGCATGGTGACCATGCCACATAAGTAGTGTGTATTTCTCCTTCTCTCTTTGTGGTATACTCAAGATGACATTGGCTCTTGGAATGGTCTGAGGTCTGGCTATGATATAAAAGAAGTGGAAGAGCATATGAAAGAGGAGTTCTGTGAATTCTGATTGGGAAGCCAAGATCCTGCCCCTGAATTAGAGATGTTACACTAAGTTGATCCCAGGAATTGGCAATAACTGCTGCTGCATGTAATGAGCAAATTAAGGAGGAATTTATGATCAAATATTTTGAAGATTTCTAGCACAAACATGCTCAGTTCTTAAAACTGCCTGCTTCTCTCCAATTTTACTGGTTTGGCCCATGAACTTTATGTATGGGATACTAGAACCCTTTGCTAAAGGATTTCCCTAATTTCAAACCAAAGCTAGGTAAACCCAAATCCATTCATACATGCAAATATCTGAAAAACCTTGTAAGATGTAAATTTGACTGTAGCATTCCCTTGCTTAATCTTAATGGGTCTCAATTACTCCTTAATGTAGCACACACGATTTTCTGTCATTTAAACTCAAATTTCAGTTTGTCCAACTCTAGTTCTGTCCCATCAAGCAATGAGAAATGTTGTGTTTTCAGCTTCAAGTTTCCTAAAGACACAATAGACCTTTGACTTTGGTCTTTTTTGAAAGGAATGGGTTTAAAATCATTTATGTTGAATTAGTAACAACTCCTTCAACGGTGTAACATCAGGTAATGAGCACTGTTTTATCTCGGCACACAGCTACTTAGGTGAAGTAACTTCACTGTGTTTCATTGATCTCAACTGCAAAATGAAGACAGCAACAATACCTTTCTATATCATACTTTTGGAAAAGACTGGATTAATACATGCAAATCACTTAGAACAGTGCCTGGGCATAGTAAGAACTTAATAAAATTAAATATGTTCTTATTGTATCTTCGTTTTATAGATGGGGGTCAGGGGTTAAATAACAGTTTCATGTCCAACTTGTCAAAATCACTAAGTTGTGAAGCCATGTTTAAACCTATGGTATCATTTTTCCAAGTCCAGATTCTATAGTACCTCATGGACTATTACAAAGATGTTACTTCAGTTCAGTTCAGTTCAGTTCAGTTGCTCAGTCGTGTCCAACTTTTTGTGACCCCATGGACTGCAGCATGCCAGGCCTCCCTGTCCATCACCAACTCCTGGAGTTTACTCAAACTCATGTCCATTGAGTCAGAGATGCCATCCAATCAACTCATTCTTTGTCTTCCTCTTCTCCTCCCACCTTCAATCTTTCCCAGCATCAGGGTCTTTTCAAATGAGTCAGTTCTTTGCATCAGGTGGACAAAGTATTGGAGTTTCAGCTTCAGCATCAGTCCTTTCAATGAATATTCAGTTCAGGACTAATATATATTCAATTCTAATGAAATATTTATTCACACTTTTGAAAAATACAGAAAAATGTTTGAAATAAGAACTATCTATCATTGAAGGAAATATGACCTTCCTGAATTGATCAAAAAGAAGAAAGAGGAAAGTGTTAGTTGCACATTGACTACACCTATAAAGAAGGATAAGCACTGAAGAACTGATGCTTTTGTACTGTGGTACTGGGGAAGACTTTCTTAAGAGTCTCTTGGACAGTAAGGAGATCAAAGCAGTCAATTCTAAAGGAAATCAACCCCGAATATTCATTGGAAGGACTGATGCTGACGCTGAAGCTCCAATACTTTGGCCACCTGACGTGAAGAGCCAACTCATCGGAAAAGACCCAAAAGCTTGAAGGCAATGGGAGAAATGGTGACATAGCATTACCGACTGAATGGGCATGAATTTGAACAAACTCAGGAGACAGTGGAGGATAGAGGATCCTACCTTGCCACAGTCCATGGGGTCACAAAGAGTTGGACATGACTTAACGACTGAAGAACAATACCTACAATTGAACTGTGACTCAAAAAGAGTTAAAAAAAGCCACTCAGAGCCAAAACAGATTTGTAGATGCATTGATTTTACTTGTTTGGCTTATGTTACATCCTTTGCCTATAGGATCTTCTCCAACGTATTTTATTTAGCAAAAATCCATCCCATTTTCACAAATATGCCATTTTTGAGACACTGCTCCCTATCCTTCCAGGGGGAGAAAAATGCTACTCTTCTCTGCTATATTTTGGGTCTTATTTCTAATTCTCATCTCATTATGTCAAAATTAGTCTTATTTTCCCTTAGAATAGGAAATCACAGAGGAGAGAAAGTACTTACGTACTTTTACCTTTGTCACCCAACTCGGTGCTCACCATATATTTGTTAAATTGGAATAATTTATTTTTTGTTGAGTAGTAGAACATATGTTTTCAAATAAAATAATCACTAATATCTAATTACCTTAGTTATATCACCATCACCTCATGGCATACAAAACACTGTTGTCTCTCTAAGCTCAGTGAGTTAATGAAAAGATAAATGAATAAATGATTAACTAAATGAAGATTAACTTTCCAAGGCCTGAGTTTAGAGCTTCCCAAAGCTAAAATGTCAGGGAACTTAATGAGAGAACTCAATATATTAACATGAACAACATTTTACTGGGGGGGTTGGTGGAAGGGACATATTCCTAAGCAATAAAATTATCATAAACAATAAATCTTAAAAGTTTTTGCAAGTATTTGATGTTAGATCACTATATATGTCCAAAATATTAATTATTACTTAAGGTAGATCATACCACAACATTCACTGTAATTTGATTCTTGTTATTTTTGTTAACATTTCCATGGACAGTGCATTTAATGAATAAAAAGTTTCTCACAGCCCTTCAAAACTTGGAATGAATTAAATATCATAGAAATGCTTATCCTGAAAATTAGGTAAACACATTAAAAGAAAAATTCTTTAGCAAATTCTATAATTTTTTTTAATCCCCAAACCATTCTCTTCTTTTCCCTGAAGAAAATGAAAACAAATAATGTTCACAGAATGGCAACATGCTTTTTCAAAATGCTATCTGAATCTGTATTATTATTACAATCCTATAAAAATTTCAAATAAATTATGAAGTAAAGTATATGGACTACAGAATTTGGAACATAGACAAATCTATACTGTACTTGCTAACTGAGACACAGCACAGATCCTTTCACCTCTTTGGGCATTGCTTCGTCAATGGGTAAAAAAAAATATGGGTGATGAAAATATTAATATCTACATAATAAGGTATTATAAGGAGTAAATGAGACTAGGGCTTCCCATGGAACTAAGATGTAAGGAATCTGCTTGCAATGCAGGTGACCTAGATTCAATTCCTGGGTTGGGAAGATCCCTTGAAGAAGGTAATGGAAACCCACTCAAGTATTCTTTCCTGGAAAATTCCATGGACAGAGGAGCCTAGTGGGCTACAGTCCATGGAATCGCAAAGAGTTGAACAAGACTGAGCAATTAACACACACACACACACACACACACACAAATGAGATTTTAAAAAAAAAGCAACAAAACTTTAATTAGGTTGGTGCAAAAGTAATTGCAATTTTGCACTGTTGAAATTTACCTTTTGATATTGGAATATATTCTCAAATAAATGTGGTTATGTTATATATTGTTTTAATATGCATTCCTCACTGTATGTTTTTTGCTAATGACATTACTTGCTATGCATTTTATGGCATATGTAAAACTTATGTATATAACATATAAATAGCATATATAAAACTTGCTATGCATTTTATAGTGCCTTGGAAGAAAAGCTATGACCAACCTAGATAGCATATTAAAAAGCAGAGATATTACTTTGCCAACAAAGGTTCGTCTAGTCAAAGCTATGGTTTTTCCAGTAGCCATGTATGAATATGGTAGCTGGACCATAAAGAAAGCTGAGTGCCAAAGAACTGATGCTTTTGAACTGTGGTGTTGGAGGAGACTCTTCAGAGTCCCTTGGACTGCAAGGAGATCAAACCAACCAATCCTAAAGGAAGTCAGTCTTGAAAATTCATTGGGACTGATGCTGAAGCTGAAACTCCAATAGTTTGGCCACCTGATGTGAAGAACTGACTCATGAGAAAAGACCATGATGCTGGGAAAGATGGAAGGCAGGAGGAGAAGGGGATGACAGAGGATGAGATGGTAGGATGGCATCACTGACTTGATGGGCATGAGTTTGAGCAAGCTCCGGGAGTTGGTGATGGATAAGGAAGCCTGGTGTGTTACAGTCCATGGAGTTGCAGAGTCTGACATGACTGAGTGAACTGAACTGAAATGATGCACTTTATATTTATTTTAGACTATGGAAATGATGTTAGCAAAAAAGCAAATTCAAGTGATTTTTTTTTTTATTCAACTTCAAAATGGGTCTTAAGGCAAGCACAGACAACTCACAATATCAACAACGCATTTGGCCCAGGGATTGCTAACAAATGCACAGCACAGTGGTGGTTCAAGAAGTTTTGCAAAGGAGACAACAAACTTGAAGATGAAGAGTGTAGTGGCCGGCCATCAGAAGCTGACAACCAATTGAGAGCCATCATCAAAGTGATTCCCTTACAACTACATGAGAATTTTGAAGAACTCAACATTGACCATTCTACGGTCATTTGCCATTTGAAGTAAACTGGAAAGTGAAAGAACTCGATAAGTGGGTGCTTCGTGAGCTGATTGAGTATCAAAAAAATCATTATTTCGAAGTGTCATCTTCTCTTATTCCTCACAGCAACAATAAACCACTTCTTGATAGGATTGTGATGTGGGAAAAAGTGGGTTTTTTATGACAACCAGCGAATTACCACCTCAGCAGCTAGACAAGGAAGAAGCTCCAAAGCATTTTCCAAAGTCAAACTTACACCAAAAAAAGGTCATGGTCACTGTTTGGTGGTCTGCTGCCCATGTGATCTACAGCTACAGCTTTCTGAATACTGGCAAAACCATTACATCTGTGAAGTACGCTCAGCAAATTGATGCAATGAACCAAAAACTGTAAGGCCTGCAGCTAGCACTGGTCAAAAGAACGGACCCAATTCTTCACCATAGTTGACCACACGTCAAACAACCAATGCTTCAAAAGTTGAACAATTGGGCTACAAAATTTTGCTAATCCACCATATTCACCAGATCTCTTGCCAACCGATTACCACTTCTTTAAGCACCTCAACTTCTTGCAGGGAAAATGCTTCCACTACCAGAAGGAGGCAGAAAATACTTTCCAAGAGTTCATTGAAAACTGAAGCACAGATTTTTATACCATAGGAATAAACAAAGTTATTTCTTGTTGGCAAAAATGTGTTGATTGTAATTGTTCCTATTTTGGTTAATGAAGATGTGTTTGAGCCTAGTTATAATGATTTAAAAATCACAGTTTGAAAAAAAAAAAAAAAAAAAAAATCACAGTTTGAAACCACATTATGTTTGCGCCAACCTAATAGTACCAAACGTGCTACTATGTACATATCAGCACCCTAAAATTTGATTTCTTTTCTGTCTTCATTATAGCTTTGGGAAAACTACTAAAAGACTGAGAATTCTTTAAATATGTGAGTTTCATACTTAGGGTATTTGGTTTTGACTAACCAACAACTGACACATTCCCTGATGCTCATTAAGTGTCAGCAATTTGCATGTCATCTGTATTACTGTTTGATACTCTTTAGGTATTTCTTTGTACATTTATTTGTTTTCACTTTTATAAGAAAGGAATTGTGAAACATCATCAAATGAGGAAGTTTCATGTGAGGGGACTGAATGAAAGAAAGAGGAGAGAGAAAGAAAGCAAAAAAAAAAAAAAAAAGGAAGGAAAAGGTGAGGAAGGGAAACAAACAAACAAACATGATATAGTTAAAGATGAAATAACCTGAGGAAATTGTACCTTGAAATTGTACCTGAGAAAAAAGCCTGTAATAGCATGTCAATGTTTTCCAAGCTCACAAAAAAATGAAGGCTGCATTATTCTCTTCATCAACAAATCTCAACCCTTCCACACATCAGAGGGTAAGAGACAGCATCATCAGTGATTATGGCCAACTAGTGCTATAATCTTGTTTCCTGGGGAAGAGTGGTTGAGTTTGAGTTGGGTAGGAGAGAAGAGACTCTTAGCAGGGGAGTGAAGAATTTATAAAATTCATTAAATGGTTTTTATTTGCTCTTGTTTAGCAAGAAGAAGGCAAGAAAGTCTTTTAAACTACCTTGGAGCAAGCATTGCATGAATATTTATTAGATAAATTTAAAAACTGGGGATAAGGTAGCACATACAGCCTAGACTGTGATCAGTGGAGTTTTTCTACAAATTTTCAAAGTAGAAAAATGTGTAACCTGAAAAAAAATGTATAACCTGGCTTTCTTTTGCAGATAGGAGGGTGATTATAAGGTGGTGAAGCACTCATATGTTTTACACTTGTTAAAATGACATCAAATGGTTTTAAATACCAAAATTGAGCAAGTAGAAAATAATCTTACATTATCAGGAAAAAAATGTATTTTTATTATTATACTTTTTAATATATTTAAACATTTTAATATATTTAAAATATTTAAAGAGTCTCTTGATTAAAGTGAAAGAGGAGAGTGGAAAAGTTGGTTTAAAACTCAACATTCAGAAAACTAAGATCACAGGCATCTGGTCCCATAACTTCATGGCAAATAGATGGGGAAGCAATGGAAACAGTGACAGATTTTCATTTTAGGGGGCTCCAAAATCACTGCAGATGGTGACTGCAGCCATGAAATTAAAAGACACTTGTTACTTGGAAGAAAAGCTATGATCAACCTAGACAGCATATTAAAAAGCAGAGACACTACTTTGCCAACAAAGGTCCCTCTAGTCAAAGCTATGGCTTTTCCAGTAGTCATGTATGGATGTGAGAATTGGACTATAAGGAAAGCTGAGCGCTGAAGAACTGATGCTTTTGAACTGCGGTGTTGGAGGAGACTCTTGAGAGACCCTAGGACTGCAAGGAAATCCAACCAATCAATTTTAAAGAAAATTAGTCCTGAATATTCATTGGAAGGACTGATGCTGAAGCTGAAACTCCAATACTTTGTCCACCTGATGTGAAGAACTGACTCACTGGAAAA
Organism: Cervus canadensis; assembly: GCF_019320065.1. Taxonomy (NCBI): domain Eukaryota; kingdom Metazoa; phylum Chordata; class Mammalia; order Artiodactyla; family Cervidae; genus Cervus; species Cervus canadensis. Next base: position 49,198,923 of record NC_057397.1, on the reverse strand, counting down.
GACAGAACTGGGAAAGACTGAAAGCAGGAAGAGAAGGGGACAGTGGATGAGTTGTTTGGATGGCATCACTTACTTGATGCACATGAGTTGAGTAAACTCTGGGATTTGGTGATGGACAAGGAAGCCCTGTGTGATACAGTCCATGGGATCGCAAAGAGTCAGACATGACCGAGCAACTGAACTGAACTGATACTCTTTAAATCTGAAATTAAATCCAAAGCTTTCAGAACAAACAAAACCCAGGATTTTCTTTTCTTTTTATTGGAAAATTGTGATTAGATTCAGTTGAGATTTTAATTTTACAGGATAAGAAAAGTTTACTTTTTATGTCTGCAGGATCTGTAGCTAAGCATAACAAAACATCACCTACTACAAATTCAGAAAGGTGTAGTAAAATGAATGAAATAAAAACTATCCATCATTTTTTGAAACATAGTCTTTGTAGACTGATTAAAACATGTGAAAAGAAAAATGTTACCTACATATTAAGCATACCAATAATTGAACTGGGATTCAAAGAGAGCTACAAAGACAGTACTAAGGTACAAGGCAGAGATGTAAAAAATGGCTTGTAGCCAGAAATTCAGTTTGTGGGAGGGTCGGTAATCCCCTAACTCCTTTCCTTTAAAACACCTTCTTGAAGGGCAATATTTGAATTCTGAAAATTACTTCCCAAAGCTCTAAATTCATTTTTCTCTTGCTTTCTCTGTAATTTACTTTGACATTTCTTATGATTACCAAGGTTTATTTATATAAGCATAGTCTCTCACACCTGACCCTTCTTGATTTTGGTTTTAACTCATGATGCTTATTTTGTAACATTATATTATTTCTATGGCAACAACTGTCTTATTATAATAAACACAGGAAGATTATTTCAGCTACTTTGTTTGCAGTGAAGGAATTGGATTTAAGATTGGTAGGTTAAGAGAAAACAGTTAAAAAACAGAAATAATTATGAAAAATGTGAAACTCATTTTATTACACACCCTCTATTGTGGGCTGAATGCATTTACTAGGTAGAATAATCATGGTCCTACTGTCTTGGACTCACCCTAAACCTACCCCCATTAGTGCCACTCAACTTACAGCTGATTGGTTCCTTAGTACAATGCACAGTTACTAATTGATAGTTCTATTCTGTTTCAATGTCTGTCTGTTTTTCAAAGCCCTAGATACATTTGAACATAGCTAAGTGCGTTACCAGATGACAAACAATAAAACCGTTTATTAGGACTCAACCTCTGCACTAATGACATACATATTTTTGCTATTATTTTAATATTATGAAGCTGAAATTTAAAAAAAGAAAACTATATACAGAAAACAGACACATGGGTTTTACAAAAACAGAGAATTAGAAATAATTTTAAAATGTATTTGCCTTATGTGGTGATGACCTTTTCTCCCAGCTTCAAAGGCTTTTAGATACTGTCGATCTATTGCAACTTCAATTAAATCCTATGCTCTCTTGAGGCAGGGAATCAAAATATAATTCAGTTACAAGTAACAATAACATTTAATTATCTCCTCCATTTATCTGCATTGCCGAATGACGGCATTTCCTGAGAGCCACAGATGTCACAGTAGTAAGCAAGAATCAGTTTGGGGATATGGACAGAATATCATCACACTAGCTTATTTAATGCTTTCATTCTTTATGGCTCATATTTACATATAGCAAAAATTTGCTCCCAATCTAATCTGCTTCAAATAAAAATTTCTAATATATTCTCCTAGGAAAAATTGCTTAACCTCCCTGTCTCTCCGTATTCTTATTCAAACTTTATAAGACCATGCCAGGCATGTAGTAAACCCACAACAAATATTAGCTTTTATAATTACCTCAGGCAAATATTTCTTATCTGGCACTAATATGTACTAAACCAATCACTTTCTAATTAAGTAAAGATATATTATACTAAATACCAAAGTTAGTTTGTCTAATGACAAAGCTAATGAATTTCATGCTTTTCAGTTTAATATTACAACACCTATTTTTCTTTAAAACATTACTTACAGGTCTAATCATGTCCCCTTTTCTCATGTTTTCCAATATGTCCAGAAGGAAGATACAGAGGAAGAACAGAGGAAGACACAGAGGAATAACAAGTGTACTGTAGGTATTTCTGAACTTGGGTATATTCTACACAAAAGCATGAAGAGGTAACTTAGAAGTTGCAGAGATAGCAAGTGCCTCTGGTACCTTTGTGATTCTTCCTAATGTGAGACCCTTACTATTGCTTTAAGGCCAAGATGCTGAAGCACAGATACCAGTAAATGCCCTACTTTTTGCTCTTCTCTGTAAGTCAGTTCTCTCTAAAGAGTCTGTGTCCTCTATGTCATCCCAGAACTAACTTTCCAATTGGCAGGCAGATTTTGGCTTGCAACAAGATTCACAGTCAGAGCATGAGGACCTATAAAGGAAATGAACTGCTTTTTAGGAGTCTGCTATTTCAGGTCCTCAAAAAAAAAATTTTTTTTAAATTTGTCCAAATAAATCTGAAACTCTAATAATGCAGAGGATCATTTAATGAAAGTATTCTTATAAGTGAATCACCATTCTCTGTCTACTCTAACTTTTTTCATGATGATCATGGTGAATTAACTTTATACTCTGTCCTATGCTCAGAATGGGCCTCTCTGACATGCCACAGTTTATGGCAAACACATAGGAGGTAGAAAGATAACTAAGATACAGCCTTCACCTTCGAGGGCTTCACAGCAATCAGATAAAACAGCATGTATTCACTTGCAGAGTATATCATAAAAAATACTGGGCTGGATGAAGCACAAACTGGAATCAAGATTGCTGGGAGAAATATCAATAATCTCATATATGCAGATGACCACCCTTATGGCAGAACATGAAGAAGAACTAAAGAGCCTCTTGATGAAAGTGAAAGAGGAGAGTGAAAAAGTTGTCTTAAAGCTCAACATTCAGAAAACTAAGATCACGGCATCTGGTCCCATCACTTCATGGCAAATAGATTGGGAAACCGTGGAAACAGTGTCAGACTTTATTTTGGGGGGCTCCAAAATCACTGCAGATGGTGACTGCAGCCATGAAATTAAAAGACACTTGTTCCTTGGAAGAAAAGTTTTGACCAACCTAGACAGCATATTAAAAAGCAGAGACATTACTTTACCAACAAATGTCTGTCTAGTAAAAGCTATAGTTTTTCCAGTAGTCATGTATGAATGTGAGAGCTGGACTATAAAGAAAGCTGAGAGCTGAAAAATTGCTGCTTTTGAACTGTGGTGTTGGAGAAGACTCTTGAGAGTCCCTTGGACTGCAAAGAGATTCAACCAGTCCATCCTAAAGGAAATCAGCCCTGAATATTCATTGGAAGGACTGATGCTGAAGCTGAAACTCCAATACTTTGTCCACCTGATGTGAAGAACTGACTCACTGGAAAAGACAGAACTGGGAAAGACTGAAAGCAGGAGGAAAAGGGGACAACAGCAGATGAGACAATTGAATGGCATCACCTTCTCAATGGACATGAGTTGGAGTAAACTCCAGGAGTTGGTGATGGACAAGGAGGCCTGGCGTGCTACAGTCCATGGGGTTGTAAAGAGTCAGACACGACTCAGCGACTGAACTGAACTGAACTGATTCACTTGCCAACTACAATACAAGAAAAGAAATTCAGGGGATTACTAAGATTATATTACTTACTTAGATTACAAAATGTTCTCCATAAATCTACTTGTTTATAAGTTCTAAATGAAAGAGGAGAATTTCAGCTCACAGTTCTCAATGCAGTTACATTAAGTAGGAAATGTACATTGTTTCTTTCCCATTTACACTGGCTTATTTAATACTTCCATTCTTTATGGCTCATATTTCCATAAAGCAAAATTTGTTCCTAATCTAATGCTGCTTCAAATAAAAATATTGTCAATATATTTATCTAATGAAAATTGTGGAAAATGTTTTTATCAGTTTCCTTCTCATTCCACTGGGGGGGAAATGTCAGCCAGTCTCCTTGTTGAGCTCTCTTTCACTACATATTGGGGAAAGATTTATTCCATATACAGATATGAGATTAAGTATTTTCTCACCATTTTCAATTTTTATAAATTCATGCTTTTGGCTCCTATTATAATTATAGACTTACAATTAGTAGTCTTTACAGGCACTTTCATTGTTTATTGTTTGGTTGACTTATTAGACTTGAGGCATTGTATGTTAATATCCACATAGAAAATGCATTATAAATACTAGAGTGATGGTCCAGGCTGAAAAGGTGTTAGGCTGAATACAGTATCTGTGAAGTATAGCTTTGTTCATATATGTTAAAGTTAGTAAATTGAAAATGCAAAAATAAAGGAGCTTTGCCCCATTATATATTCATTCTTTATCAACTCAACAAATTTACTGAAAGCTTTCTATATGCTAAACACTGATGTAGATAAAAAGGCAATTCAATACAGCATTATGAATCACAGAAAGAGTAAATACAGAAAAGCACATGCAGCCTGTAGGAAAGACATCCAAAACACTCTTTGAAGGTCAAGAAAGACTATCAGGGTAGGTAAATAAGATGAATCTGAAGAATAAATTAGTTAGATGAACTTATGGGGTGAGGATAGGAGTAAGAGAGTAACGTTCAGAATTTATTTTGAGAGCAATGGAAAAAAACGGAAGAATTTAAAGCAAGAGAATGACTCATCAAATTTGTATCATAAGAAATTCAATCTGACTCTACTATTTACTTTGGGGAAAATGGACAAGACTAGAGTCTGTTTGGGCTGTCACAATAATAAAGTAAATAATGAGAGATAATGGTGGCTTTATCGGTGCTTTGGTGGTAGAAATGAAAGCTCAACAGATTAAAATGCAAAGTGTCTTCCAGCCATTGAACAATGCTTTCAGGGCTTTCTCTCATTCTAACTTCACAGGCACCTTTTTAGAGCTAAAGATATTATTTGTTTGCCTGTGTCAGTACAAGTGAGAGTTTGATCATTTGCATATAGAGTAGACCTCAACACATCCTGTGCATCTTAAAATGTAGAACATGCTTGGTGTGTTTGGGAATGGCACGTAGCATCTTGTGAATATAATCCAGGATGCATAAAGGGAAATGACTGTAGAGAGGGCAGTAAGGCCAACCTAAGAAAAGACTTCTGGAATTTCAACCAAATCTAATAGGTATAGAGCTAATAATCTAATAGGCATTTCATTTTTGATGAAAGTGATGAAACAGGACAGTGAAAAAGTTGGCTTAAAATTCAATATTCAGAAAACTAAGATCATGGTCCAGTCCCATCACTTCATGGCAAATAAATGGGGAAACAATGGAAACAGTGAAGATTTTGTTTTGGAGGGCTCCAAAATCACTGCAGATGGTGATTGCACCATGACATTAAAAGACGTTTGTTCCTTGGAAGAAAAGCTATGACCAACCTAGACAGCATATTAAAAAGCAGAGACATTACTTTGCCAACAAAGGTCTATCTAGTCAAAGATATGGTTTTTCCAGTGGTCACGTATGGATGTGAGAGTTGGACCATAAAGAAAGCTGAGTGCTGAAAAATTGATGCCTTTGAACTGTGGTGTTAGAGAAGACTCTTGAGAATTCCTTGGACTGCAAGGAGATCAAACCAGTCAATCATAAAGGAAATCAGTCCTGAATATTCATTAGAAAGATTGATGCTTAGGTTGAAACTCCAATACTTTGTCCACCTGATGCTAAGAACCAACTCATTGGAAACGACCTTGATGCTGGGCAAGATTGAAGGCACGAGGAGAAGGGGATGACAGAGTATGAGATGGTTGGATGGCATCACTGACTCGATGGAGATGAGTTTGAGCAAACTCTGGGAGTTAGTGATGGACAGGAAGACCTGGTATGCTGCAGTCCATGGGGTCACCAAGAAGCGGACACAACTGAGTGACCGAACTGAATAGGCATGGGAAACCACCTAGTAATTTATGCAGAGGATAAAGATGATCTGATTTTTCTAAGGTTTCCTGATGTCAGCTTAAGGTGAGCCTCACATTATATCCACCGTATGGCATTCATGCTTTAATACAGCCCCCACCCATTGAGTTAAGTGGGACCTCTGATTTGTTTTTCATTACTCCTATGATTTTATAACATTCAGAACTGAATCTTGCCAGTGACACTGAGCATCCCAGGTGGCTAAGTGGTAAACAATCCACCTGCAGTGAAGGAGACACGGGTTCAATCCCTGGGTCAGTCAGATCCCTCAGAGGAAGAAACGGCTATCCACTAGTGTTCTTGCCTGGAAAATCCCATGGGCAGAGGAGCCTGGAGGACTACATTTCATAGGGCTGCAACAGTCAGACACAATTGAACACACATGCAGCACACAACAGTGATTACTAGATAGACTTGCTGTTTTGATGAAGGAAGCATCCGAGCTTGGGAAGTTCATATGGCAAGGAACTGTGGTTGGTCCCTAGGAAGTGAGCAAAGGACTGAAGCTCTCAGTCCCACAACAAGAAGGAAGTGAAGACTACCATTAATGATGTGAATTTGGAAGAGGATACTGAACCCCAGTTAAGAATTCTTCCCTGGTCCTTGAGACCCTAAGAGAGGATTCAGTTAAACCGCGTCCATACTCCCTACCTGCAGAAACCAAGAGAAAGTAAATATGCTGTTTTAAACTGCTAAATTAGTGGTAACTTTTTACTCATCAATAAAAGAGAATATCACTAGTAATGCAATAGAAGATAAATTAGATGAGGGAAATTTGGAAATAGGAAGTCCAGCTAGAAAAGAAGAAATGTTATAGTAGGATTATACATGCAATTGCTAAAACATGAGCTGTAATCAGAAGGGGTTGATTTCAAGCTCTTTACCAAGTTAAATAATTAATCTGGCTAGCTTTTAAAACGGGATAGTAATACTCTCTCACATTAGGTAGTTAGAAGAGGAAAAAGGAGTCCAAAATGGTGGTGGCTAAAAGACAAAGGGAAAATCCCATGAAAACGGAACAAAAGAAAATCTGCAGACCAGGAGTGAGAACCTCAGCTGAAACAAACACAACCCCTTCTTGGTTAGCCCTGATTTGCATAGGGCAGGTGCAGGGGGAGGAGACAAAAGGTATAAAAAGAGGGAGCCGAGATGGGTTGAGGCATCTCCTTTGGGGCCCATCTGCCCTCACGTCTCAAAGTGTACTATTCTTTGTTTGCCAAATAAAACTATGAGCTGTAACACTGGTCCGCTGTTTCAAATCTTTGTTGCGGCAAGACAGACTGAGCAAATTACACACTCTCCCGACTGTGTGTGTGTGTGTGTGTAGGCACTGTATGTGCCTATATATATATATACATATATATATATATATATATAGTGTTTAACACAGTGCCTACCACACATTATTATTATTGTGTTGTTATGTTCATCTTTATGAGAATTAATGACAGCTAGACTAAAATAAGGGTAATGAGAATGGAAATGGTGGTAAATTTGAACAATAATTTTGGTAGTAGGTCTCAGTGACTTCTAGTATGGGTAGAAAGAGAGGATAAAGTAAAAGATAACACAATTTCTAGCTTGAATGGTTGAATGAGAATGATACCTAACTAAGATTAGTTCAGGTAGCTAATGATACCTGAACCATATCTGAACTAAGGAGTGCAGAAGGGAGAACTGATTTGGTGGAGGAGATAATGAGTTGTTTTGGAATGTGAAGCAATTTTTCTGTGGGAGGCCATCCATGTGGACCAGCCCAGAGTACCTCTGGGAATACAGACTTGGTACTCAGAAGAGATCTGGGTATATGAAAGGATCTGGAGATGGTAATGAAATTACCCATAAATTGCATCAGTGTTCATACACACTGATGCTATCACTCCAGTATTCTTGGGTTTCCTTTGTGGCTCAGCTGGTAAAGAATCTGCCTGCAATACGAGAGGCCTGGGTTCAAGTCCCGGGTTGGGAAGATCCCCTGGAGAAGGGAAAGGCTATCCACTCCAGTATTCTGGCCTGGAGAATTCTTTGGACTGTATAAGCCATGAGGTCGCAAAGGGTTAGACTCAACTGAGTGACTTTCACTTTCATACACAAACACACACAAACATATACAGTCCTAATACTCTTTCTGTAAAACAAGAGAAATCTCCTAGAAAGTAAATGATATGCTACTTTGAAAAACAGAACCTGTGATGAAAAAAATAGAGAATGGGAAAAGGATCTTTCCTTCTTCCCTTAGGGATGAATGGCTAGTAACTTTAAGCTTGGTAAATCTGCTGCAGAAATCACAAGCTATGACCTGAGGGCCACATCCAGTCTGTTACCTTTGTAGATGAAAGTTTATAGGAATACAAACACATTTATTCATTTGTGTATTATTTATTGTTTCTTTCACAATACAATGTCAGAATTAAATAGCTGTGATTGAAACTGTGTGGGCCACAAAGACTGAAATGTCTACTATCCAGCACTTCATAGAAAAAAAAAAAAAAATTTACTCACCCATGGTCTATTTCATTAAAAAAAAAAGGTTGTCTTTCAAAATAGTGCATAAATAAATAAGGTGATATTCTAATAAGCAGCCATTTAAAAAAAAAACTGGGCTATCTGAAGACCTTTTACTTTAGTCCGTTTCACTTTTTATATTTCATATTCCGTGTTCCCATTTCATTTAATTTATGTTTTCCAATTACTCCACCTCTTCTTTTTTTTTTGATGTTCTTTCTCAAGCCTTTATCAAGCATAGTAGAAAAGCTTTTGTATACATATATATAATAAGTAAGGTAATAAAGAAATGCCACCTGGAACACCACGAATGGGATAGAATAGGATAGTTACAAGTAGTTGTGGAAGTCCCAATAGGGGACTACAGATAGAGAAGGAAACCTAAGAAACTTTGGGAGGCCTTTGTAAGTCAAAGATAGTTCAAGAAGGCTACTGGAACATTATTCAATGAAGCAGGCTTGCTTAATTATAAAACCAGGATATCCCTGGTGGCTCAGAGGGTAAACCGTCTGCCTGCAATAAGGGAAACCTGGGTTCGATCTCTGAGTCAGGAAGATCCTTGGAGAAGGAAATGGCAACCCATGCTGGTATTCTTGCCTGAAAAATCCCATGGATGGAGAAGCCTGGTAAGCTAAGGTCCAGGGGGTCGCAAAGAGTTGGACATGACTGAGCGATTTCACTTTCACTTTCAAACCAAACCACAAGTTGTGCCCCAGGTCACTAGATTGAAGGCCCACCTTTTACAAATATGATAATCCTAGTTTGACCTCACAGGGTCAGACACTTTCCTGACTAGTATCAAGGAGGAGCTAGTGAAGGAGGAGCTAATGATGCATGCCTTAACTCTGCATCTATATCTACCTGAAGAAGGCAGTCTTTTCCCCTCCCTTTCTTTCCCTTATAAATTATAGCCCACTGAATCCTCAGGGCAGAGCTCCCTGCATCTCTTACAAGCATCTTATATTAATAAATCTACTTATTGTTTATCACTTTGAATTCCTTCTGTGCTGGGATCAAAGAACCTGAGTCTCAGTAAGTCCAGACATCGGGTGATTAAAGATTGTGGTTCAAGTCTCAAACTCAGTTTTTGCAGGGTTTGAGTCCTGGCCATGTGGGTTAGAGTCCCAAATTGAGTTTTGGCAGGGTTCCAGTACCCACAGTGTGGGTTCAATCCCAAGCAAGGTTTTGGAAACGTTCAAGTCCCAGCCACGTGAGTTCAAGTTCAAAGCAAGGTTTTGGCAGGGTTTGAGTCCCGGCACATGGGTTTAAGCCCCAATTTTAGCTAAACGATTTCAACCACAACACTGATCTAAAAAGTTTGAGACTTAGTTTCTGGGTTTCTGGCATAACCTTCTACTCATTACTTATAATGTTTCTGTAACAACATTTTCTCAGCTGTCAAGTGGGAATAATATCTCCTCTGCTTACTTCACAAGGTTGCAAGCAAGAAAATCTTTAAAAAAATATAAAGCACCAAACTATAAGCTAATAATACAGACTTTTTATATTGCCAAATCAAGAAAATGCACCTAATAATAATTATATAAGAAAAATATATACATTTGTATACATAATTTATCAAACTATTTTAAGAATCAGACACAACTGAGCAACTCAACTGAACTGAACTTATAAGAGATGTTTGGGTTGAGTAGAACTCATATTGGTATTATCCTTTCCAGAAAAGAGAAGCACAGAAAATTAAGATATTTGCTTGAAATCATCCAACTAATTAATGGTAGTGTCTGTGAGCTGGTGAAATACCTTAATCCTAATTTGCTTTCTACGACACTATATTTCTACAATGCCAACTAACAATAAATCAGTCATATCTGACATAGCAAGTGGGTATCTGAGATACAAGAGAGTTCAGAAGTTAAGATGAAATAAAAAGAATTTGTTCAAAAATGAACTGTCTTTTCAAGTGCAATTGATCCTTTCTTGTTCTGAATTTTTAATAAAAATTTCATCTTAGAATAATTTTAGATTTAAACGAAGTTATAATGATAGTACAGAGAATCCCGAATCCCCAGATAAGCTTTACTTTGTTTCCCATATTTTTAAAATTCATTTTAAAACTAAATAATAAGTAACCATCAGTATATATCATCTAAAAGTTCAGAAGAGTGAGAAGCCTATGTAGATGTGTAATGTGGAGTTATCATTTTTCTCATTTCACTCATGACCTAGGAAAGATGCTACTTCTCCAAGGTCAGATAAAAAATTGATGATTCATAAAATTAGAAATAGAAGTTGATGTGTTAAATAAACTATAAGGATGAATGAATGAATGTCTTTAAAATGACTTTCAAATTTATGGACTTCTTAAAATATGTGGATTCTTGCCTAAAGAAAAATTATTAATATTTAACCTGCTGATTTACTTTCCAAAACAAACTACTTCCATTAGGTCCTTGTTTATTTGCAACATGACCTGGCATGGTTCCTGATATGTTTGGAAGCTAAATGAAGACACGTTAGGTTTTTTTTTTTTTTTTTTTTAATCTAGAAGGATGACAAGAGAACTACCAGGTTTTTTGTTTGTTTGTTTTTTGCATTATTTGTAATGTGTATTTTAGAAAGGGAAATCAAATATTTTTTGACCAAAAACAAGTCAATGTTTCTTATTTTCAAAGTAATCACATATTTTTACACTTTTTTTTCTTTCTTTCTTTTTTTTTTTTTTTTTGCTTTTAGATATTTGGTTAAAATATGTGACCATTTTCACAGAAACGTGGATCACCAGGATAATCACTTAGGTATAAAATATATCCACTGAAATATCATTTTACATGTTAATTATTTTTACTTTTTTCAAAATGGAAAACATAAGTATAGATATGTATTTCTTTAAAAGTTAAAACTTTCATCTTGATAACTAAGTAGTAAATAGGATTATGTGTGTGAAGTACTCAGCTGCTGATAGCATAGTAAAAATTTTTCATCTCCTCCTTTCCTTCTCTTTCCTCTCCTGCTGGTTGGTGAAAGTTACTCTTCACTGCTATCAGTTATCATGGCCCTTAGGAGAACTGACTATAAGGTGGTGGAGATAGTTGTAGGCACAAAGAAAAGGGACTGAGTTTAGTTGAGCAAGTGTCACTTGTTGAGTGGTACATTAGGTGATTTACATGTATTTTATGTCTTAGAGCTATAAACTATCTTGCAGCATGGATGTAATTATCACATTTTAGAAAACATCACATTTGAGAAAACTTGGCAGGAAAGAGATCTGAACAACTTTCTAAAGATCACATAACTTAGGAAAGAAAGAAATGTAAATATAAACTATGTGCCCACAACAGACACCACTCCTTAGGGAGAAGAATCCCTGTAACACCCACTCGATGGTGTGTTATGATCTCAACTGCTATCAAGATTCTTTTCCTGCCTCTACAAATTTCCCTGTGCTTGGGATAGTATGGATACTAACGTAAGTGAAGTAAGTCAAGAGAGAAAAATACAATGACTGTATGATGTCCCTTATACGTGGAATCTAAAAAACAAAACAAACAAATTGAAACAGAAACAGACTCATACATACAAAGAACAAATTGGTGGCTGCCAGAGGTGAGGGAAGTGGGGGATCAATGAGATAAGTGAAAGGGTTTAAGAGGTACAAACTTCCAATTATAAAATAAATAAGTCCCAGGGATGTAATGTACAGAATAAGGAATATTGCAGTAACTCTATATGGTGGCAGATGGTTACTAGACTTATCATGGTAATAAATCCATAATGTATATAAAAGTTGAATCACTATGTTGTACACCTTAGACTAATATAAGATTGTATATCAACTATACTTCAACAAAATAATTTAAAATTAAATGTTCCCCTGCACTTAAGTAACCTCAATAAATGGGTCACAGTAGAAGAGGTTTCTTCCAATTAAAATAGAGGATAGCCTAAGAAGTTTTCTGAAGCCATATATCAATTATAATTATATCAAATATAATCAATTATAATTAATAATAATATAAAAAATAATTATAATATCTCAACTTTACTGAAGCCTCCAGTCAAAGACAGCAGTGTGCTTTTGTAAATGGAGCATAAGTCTGGGCCTCAGAACTTGTGACAGGCATGATTCTGACTCAGTTTGTGTGCAATCTTAAGCTTTTAATAGACATAACTTCCTTGATAATATTGTTATGCTAAAGCTACTTTCAAAGTATAGGTTGATTTTTGGAATGGGACACTACACTAAATTATGCTTTACAGACTGTAAAGACAATATTATGGTGTTATTATATTTTGTTATTTTTTAAAAATATTACCTCGAAACATAAATGACGAGGTTATTTAGGAAATTCCTTAAATGAAAATACTATTTATTATTCATCTAACGTCTAGAATTAAGACACTTTTCATCAAATTCTACCCACAGAAACAGAAAGACACTAACCAATTTATACTGTAAATATAGAATCAAAATGAAAGTAAAACATAAACAAAAAGCAAGTTTCCAAAAACCGCTTTATCTTTGCCTTACTGCTCAGAATCAGGCACGGTCTTATGTAACCTAGGTACACATAAGTCTTTTTAGTAAATGCTAGTATTAGTTTTACACTTGAAATGAAATTTGAAATTGCATCTATTGTTTGTTCTGGGAATGCCCCTGTTTGCAATCCTGTGCCAAGGAAAAACTACCTAGATTCCAGATAACCAAAGCAGAGGCAAATTTTTGGAATATAACTTACTCATAATTAGGCCACTGTCTATAATATAAACTTTCTATGAGGCTGGCAATACTGAGGACTAAGTGATGTTTTTAAGCAAGTATGCGCTAGAGAAGGGCTTCCCTGGTGGCTTGTTGACTTTAGAGATACATTACATGAGAACTACAAAGAATCTAAGAAGAAATAAAATTTGTCCAAATAAACTAACATTGCAGATTATTCTCAATATAATAACAGTTATAACAACATCTAAATTCTGAACTCCAATATTCCAGTAATTGTATTGGGTGTCTACCAGCATGGCTGATCTTTTTTAACCCTCATAACTAACATTAACATAATGTTGCAACCATTTTGCTGATAAGAAAAATAAAGTTTAGAAAAGTGAATTAACCTAGTATCAAATGACCAGAATATAAAGACAAACACCCTATTCCCAAGGTTTTCATTAATTGATCTTTGAAAATATTCACACCAAATGAAAATGGAAACAGGGACAATTCAGATACAGAGGAGAATTCCAAATTTGGCAACAGTAGAAAAAATGAAACAAAGGAAAATAAACAAACAAACAAAAAAAACAAACATAGAAACAAAACCAGAAAGACTACACTCTATATATCTCCTTGGAAAAGATGTTCTGGGAGTATCACAACCCCAGCATTAAGTATTTGTGGTAGTTTGTGTCATTTCTATACAAGCTGTGATTTTAAAAAGAAATTTCATCTGTTAAATATCAGCTTCTCTGTTATATAACACTTATGGGCTGTGAAAACAATCTCATCACTATAAAATCCTTCAGACCCATATTAACCTGAAATATCAATTTTGTTTTACTAGATTTAAGGATTCACAGGATTTACTAGCTTTTACTAGATTTAAGGATTCCCACAACATTCCATACAGTGAGCAATGTATGGACTAAGTCACAGAAGGAATCCTCTTCTTCATTTGTTTTAATCTAGAGGGAATTTGCCTCCATTAAAATAAGAAAAAAAGGATAAAGTCTTAAACCACAGATCAAAGCTCTACAAATTCGCCTGAATTTGTAGTATAACTTACAAACATCTGTGACCCACAAATTTATAATTAAATTCAAGTTCAATACAATTGAGAGTTTTAAGAGCTTTTTGGAATAGCAAAATCACTTGTATCTTGTTCTATTTTAAAAATGAGTACTGATAACCACTGAATTGGGTGATCACCTAAAGAAATTCTTGTTTATTTCCTATATAAATAGAAAATGATTTTAAGTCCTAGTGAAAAGTCCTTCATTTCTCTACAGATAATTTTTTTCTTTTTGTCAGTCAAACTATTCATTTCCAAAGGTTGAGATGGTGCTCCAAATATTCAATACTTTAATTACTGCTATTCTTTATCTCACAACATGAAATGAATTCCCATCAGAATTCATCTATCATAATAGATTATTCTGTAGATTGCATTTTTGAGGCAATACTTGCCTTGATAACTCAAATTCTCTACTACTTTCTCTTGTAATCATCTTTCATACATGTTAATTCTAAGTTATAAAATATTGTCAAAACTTCAGTCAGAAATCATGAAAAACCAATTATTAATAAAATAAAGGAATGCAACTGTCTGTAAGCTTTCAAAATATGATTCTATCATCTATCTATTATCTGTCTCTCTAACCATCTCTTCATTCCTTATTCCCATCATCTGAAAACAAATTTAGAAGCATGGTAAGCTGAATGGAGCAGTTGAGAAGATAATTGTGGTATACCAGATTGCCAAGTCAAAAAAAACTTGAAATAATTAATATGAAATAAATGAAGGAATTCAACAGATTACATATTTTAAAAAAAGGGTGTATAATCATGCAACTCCATGGACAGTGACTACACATACAAGCAAATGAAAGCAGCTGACCACGTACCCACACACCTTGGCAGAGGTGCACTCCACACTCGTCGGCCACCACCAAGACAGATGATCTCTGACGTCCCTTCCAGACGATAACCTGATGAGCATGAGAAGGTCAGAGTGTCACCAACCCCAAAGGTGAACCCAATTCGGTTACCATATTGAGGAGTTCCAGGATCTTCACAAGGTTCCAGATTATACTCTGTAATTAGATGAAGAGGAAAACAAAGGAAACAGTAGTAACTTTTAAGGGTATACTTCTATGTTTTGTAAACTGGTTGCTTTCAGGGCCAGCCATATATTTCAAAAATGCCTCTAAGTATAATTGTGGGCTTCCCCCTCCGTGGCTCAGGGGTGAAGAATCCTCCTGCGATGCAGCAGACACAGAAGTGAGTTCTATCTCTGGGCTGGGAAGATCCCCTGGAGAAGGGCATGGCAACCCACTGCAGTATTCTTGCCTGGGAAAGCCCATGGCCTGGGAAAGCCCTGGTGGGCTACAGTCCATAGAGTCCCAAAGAGTCAGACAAGACTGAGGTGACTGAGCACACATAGGTATAATTAGGGTATGTGCTATGGCATACATAATTTTCTTCTACTGTGAAAGACCTGCAAGGAGATCAAACCAGTCAACCCTAAAGGAAATCAGTCCTGATACTCATTGAAAGAAATGAAGCTGAAGCTGAAACTCCAATACTTTGATCACCTGATGCGAAGAACAGACTCATTCGAAAAGACCCTGATGCTGAGAAAGGTGGAAGGAGGATTGAAAACAAAGATTGAAGTAGAAGGAGAAGGGGACGACAGAATGAGATGGTTGGATGGCATCACCGACTCGATGGACATGAGTTTGAGCAAGTGATGCAGCAAGTTTGAGCAGCTCTGGAGCTGGTGATGGACAGGGAAGCCTGGCGTGCTGCAGTCTATGGGGTCGCAAAGACATGACTGTGTGACTGAACTGAACTGAACTGTGAAAGACCTAGTAATATAATAAATACTTCTATGTGTGAAACGAAATAAAGATGAGAAAGTGTCACCTTGAGAATGATACATTGGAAAGGAAGATATTTACCTTGTATTTTTTTTTTCTGTATTAGAAACATTTTGTTTCTTAGATTTTTTACTTAAAATAATGACATGATAGATTCATATTTTCAAATGCAAAATAGCATTTGGAATGAAATCATTTGCATTTTGAAATGACATTTACTTAATGGTTTTAGTCTAAATGACAAAGGCTCTTGTGCCTGTAGTATACAAGGAATTCTATTAATACATATTCTGAAAAATATGTGACTTCAGAAGCAAGAGTTTATGTAAGACTGACTGTCCACAAACTGAAAATTGTATATTATAGATTTATACAAGAAAATTTCCTCAAGCAATGAATGAACATCATGAAAATAAATCATTAAACACTCTTCAGGGTATGACAGACTAAATTTAATTAACCATAATATTATAACTTATATACAGTCTTAAGAAGAAGTAGCTTATCTAAAAACATTCCCAGAACACACAGTACCTAACTGCAGTGGAGAACAAAGGGATTGCTTCATGTTGATGAGCTATTGTTTTATTAACATTCTAGGTTAAAACTGATTATGCTCATTTATTCTTCTCTATGAAATACCTTATTTTAGAAGACAAATATCTCCATGCAAATATTGGAATAACAACTGAAGAACAAAATCAGTATTTATTATTTTATTTATATATTTGTAATATACATTATTAATATAATTATGTATAATTATAATATTGTAAATTTAATATTATAAAGTTGGCAAAAGATTTACTTATTGTTTCTGTATTCTCTTTCACTATTCCATTTAACTAAAAAGTAGAACTAACAAGAATATTTCTTTGTTCAGTTTGGTCTTATAATTTTTTTCCCTTATAATCCAAGTTATATTATTGCCTATAGATATAATACTGCCTATAGAGGTTATTCTAGAATAAAAAGAATAACAAAATTAACTTGCCTCTAGATCATCTAGTTCCAAATGAATATATTAATCTTAATCTTGGCCTGTAAAAAATGACTTTTTCCAGAAACACAAAACTAGAATATCACTGGTTTAATTCACATTTTATTAATGGACTAAGTAAACCTTTACATATATGTAAGGGCTTCCACTTTAAGTTCACTTGACATTTTTAGCAAGCTTTCCTCTCAGCATTCTATAGAATATAAGTTAAAGAAATGTATTTATTGTATTTCTAGTAAATTTTTGTGAATTGATTTCTTTTTTTGCTACTGTTTTAAGGTTCCCTTTAATATATTACTATAGTCAATCTTCAAGGCACTTCAAACTTTCCTTAAAATTTGTTGGCAGATAGCTTTTTTGCTTTCATCTTTTTTTGTCTCATTTTCTCTCTGTTTGGTCATGCATAAGCTATTTTCATACTTTTAAAACTCTGGTTTTAAAACTTATTTTCTTACCAGAGAATGTAATGTTGAATCCTTCATAGGATATTGAGAAATCAGAAATGAAGCGCAACTGAGCCCTGAAATTTCCATAGAGACCAGCATTGATTGTTGAAGGAAGTTCTGAACCAGTCAGGCGTGCCAGTGGTTGGGTAAAACTGCCATTCTCTGTAATCAGTAAGTAGTCATGATGGTCTTCCAAATGAAAGGTATGGAATTTGAACTGTACACCTAATAAGGAAAAGAGGAAAATTAGACTTATAAAGTATATTAGTAAAACACACAGAGTTACCAAACTAACAAAAATCAGGACTCATAACAGATTTTTGTAAAAATGAAAGGCACTGCTATAAAATATTCTGAATATATAATACAATTATTATAGCTTTCTTTTGTTTTGAGTTTTTCTGTTTGGCTGTTTCCTTATAGCTTCTCTATAAGGTTTATAATGAGTCATGTCTTGGAAACTGCTTGGAAATAAAATTTTAAAATTACTGTCTAAAAAGAAATTACATGCATTTTCTGAAAATTTCAAGGAAAACTTATACACTTTATTTAAATAGAAGTGTTTTGGCAAAAGTAACCACTCATTCAACTTCTAATAGGATAGACTACTCTGTTAATACCTAACAGAATTTTAAATTTTCCCATGTATTCATCTCAGTACATATCAAAACAAGCATATTTTTCTAAGAAAAACATGCAGACTGAGTGTCTGATTTTTTTTTCTTTTTTGTTCATTTGCTCTTCTGACTATTTTTCTTATTTTTAGTCTCTGACCAAAATCTAATTCACTTTATCTGAACTTTCGCTCATGTTAAAGTGCTCAGCAACTCTTTGTAGTTTATATAATGGATTCATATAAGGCATACTCTTTTTGCTCTGAGTTCTTTAGCGTGCATGATCAGTCTCAAAGTCATGTCCAACTTGTTGCCACCCCAGGGACTGTAACCCACCAGGTTCCTCTGTCCATAGTATTTTAGATAAGAATACTGGAGTGGGCTGCCATTTCCTCCTCCAGGGGATCTTTCTGATCCAGATCAAACCCGCATCTCCTGCATTGTAGGTGGATTTTTTACCACTGAGCCCCCTGGGAAGCTCCTGAGTTTCTTTCACTCACCACTAAGTGTGTGAGATTTATCTCTACTTTTGTGTGTAATTTTAAGTTGTTTTAGAGATCCATTTTGTGAATACAACACACTCATTTGTCTGTTCAAAAGTTAATGGTCATTTAGGTAATTGACATTTTAACTTGAATGCAGAAAATGCTGCTATGAGCATTCAAGTATGTCTTTTGAAGAACATATTTGCTTATTTCTGCTGGATTGATACCTAGGAGTAGAATTACTGGCTCATGGGAAATTTATATATATATATATATATAAATATACATATTTCAGCTTTAATAGATACTGTTTCACAAAGTGGCTATGTCAATTTACACTTTCATCAACAAATCCAATTGGTATCTTCATCAATATTTGAAAGTTTAAATTTCTTTTTTTTATTTGTTCTGTCCTGGTGAGTATGGTATGTCATTGCATTGTGGTCTTATGCGACTGTTTAATGACACTATCTCAAATGCATGTAATAACCTAACAGTTACACACACACACACACACACACACATCCTATACTGTTTGTAAGATATGCTTATGTGTGTGCTCAGTTGCTCAGTTGTGTCCGACCATTTGCCACTATGGATTGTAGCCAGCGAGACCCCTCTGACATGGGATTTTCCAAGCTAGAATACTAGAGTGGGTTTCCATATCCTCCTTCAGGGGATTTCCCGACCCATGGATCAAACCCACATCTCCTGTGTCTCCTGCATCAGCAGGCAGATTCTTTACCACTGAGCCACCTGGGATGCTGTATGTAAGTATCAAATGAAATAAAGGATGATATCACATTCATCTTTCTTTTGAAGTGCTTAATAAATTTTCTTATTTGATCTAAAAGAATCACCAAAAGCTTCAGCAAAAACCCAGTAACATGAGTTACTGGGTAATGATAAAATAACATTCTTAATGCTATTTATCAACTTTATAGTTCTAAATGATGGATTGTTTTGGAGTCTTCATTGCTTTTTTAAAAAATTGAAGTATGGTTGATTTACAAAGTTGTTAGTTAGTTTCAGGTATACAGCAAAGTGATTCAGATATATGTGTGTGTGTGTATATTCTTTTTCATATTATTTTCCAGTATAGATTATTACAAGATGCTGAATATAGTTCCCTGTGATATACAGTAAGCCCTTGTTGTTTATCTATTTTATTTAATCCCAAACTCCTAATTTATCACTTGTTTGCTAATAAAGCAAAAAGTGAAATAAAATGAGACCAGAAAATAAACTGACAATAGAAGTAATGATGAGTTATTATTGCCAGTGATTATGAGTTATTATAGGCCAGTGATTTCAACTTGGAAAATACTTGGAATATACAATGATACTCTTTTTCAAAATATAACACATTTTTTTCTCTCACTCACAATGAGCCCTTTTTAGGACTGAGTCCAGAAAGTCAGTGTCTCAAAAGTTCTTCAATATAAATGTGGCATTTGACACTAGACAGATGTAAATGAGAAAGACAACATAGCAAGGAGAGGATACTCTGCCATCTAGATTTACTGATATTTAAATTTACAAATTAACATGAGTGGAAGTTAAGATAAAGTGAATTAGATTTTGGTCAGACACTAAAATTAAGAAAAATAGTCAGAAGAGCAAATGAACAAAACAGAAAAAAAAAATCAATCTATCAGTCTGCATGTTTTTCTTAGAAAAATATGCTTATTCTGATATGTACTGAAATTAATACATGGGGAAATTTAATATTCTGTTAGGGAGTGGTGCTAATAAGCCCATTGTCAAGTATTACATGCATAGCTTTTTCTGAGATGCACTTTCTCCATCTGAGAAAATGGATTCTAATAGAGTTGCCCGAAAGTTTAAATTAGACAATATAGGGGATCACTTGGCACAGTTCTTTCACAGAGGAAGTACTTAGCAACTCTTAGCTATCATTTATTGTTTAATCCTTCAACCTGAAAGTCAATTGTTTTCATGTCACTCTGCCCTAGTCAACTACTTTAAAAAATGAAGCCTCTGTTTATCAGATTATGTTTTAAACAATAAAATCTGTGTTCACTGCAGGAAAACAACATAAGACCTTCTAATGAAAGGCAATTAATCTAAATAATAAAATGATACTAAGAACCTACTATATTATAAGCATTATAGAATATAAAAAATGAGAAGACTGTAAATAACTCAGAGTCTATCTAAGGGGAAAAGATACATAAACTAAAGTTTTAAACATTTTGCTAAGTGCTATGAAAGTAATTAATGTGAGTCAATATCGGAGCATAAACTTTAAGAGGTAGGTTGTCAGAGGGATTAGCAGATGCTTCTGAAGGCAATGACCTTTAAAAGTGAACAGCTCTTTGTGGAAGAGCAACCCTTGGATGGACATTTCAGGAAGTAGAAGTGGACAGGCAAAGACATACAATCTTAATAGGGCAGTGGGTGTGAAGAATAGTGAGAAAAAGTAAGTGGTTACAACATCATAGTACTGTCCCATAAAGTGCTAATTCAAAAAGTCCTATTAAGGTAATTTTTGTTACGTAAATATATGAAAAACTTGGGCTTGAAGTAAAAATATTATTAATATCTAGGTTGTAGTTATAGTTACGACTAATTTTGACCTTGAGGGTGCAATATTGATGTGCATTTGTGTATCTATGTGTGTATACAGGCTGGGTGAGAAGTTTAACTATATTACCTTGATAATTTCTCCCAACATTAAGAGATTATTCTTCACAAAACTTTGACTACACTTTGGAATAGTTGTACTTTGAACAAATTTTGTTGACTCTTACAAGAAAAGCACATAATCTGCATTTCATGCCATGTAAATACAGATTTAATTAACACTTGCAACGTCTGAAGGTGCAAAACCTTAAGTGTTAATTAAACCTCTATTTACATAGCAAGCAGTATGTAGCTCTCCATTTTCTTGTATAATACAAAGAAGTTTATTTTAAACTCCATTAATTTGCTACACAGTGGGATAATAGGATGCTTTGGTTAACTTCCAACAAATAGTCTTCTATTATGGAGAACAACAAAAATGACAGTTTATGAAGTCTTCCACGTCATTCCTGCAGTAAATATGAGAATACTCATTTTAACAGCATTTTTTTCTCAATAATATTTAATTTTCATTTAAAGAACCATCCTTATATTACCCTCACCATCAATGAAAGGATGTATAATTTCTATAAAGGCTAACCAACTGTATCTCAAATATTCTATCAGAACTGCAGATATATCTCACATAGTTAAACAGAAGTGTAAAAAACATTGTGCATTGTCATATAGAGTGAAGTAAGAAAAACAACAAATATTGTATATCTCTTATATGTGGAATCTATAAAAATGGTACAGATGCATTTATTGGCAAAGTGGAAATAGAGTCGTAAATGTAGACAACAAACATGGTTACTGATGGCGGGGGAAGGAGGAGTGGGACAAATTGGGAGATGGGATTGACGTGCATATACCACTATGTACAAAACAGATAACTAATGAGAACCTGCTGTTTAGCACATGGAACTCAACTCAAGAGTCTGCGGTGAACCAAATGAGAAGAAAATCTAAAAAAAAGTCTTACACATAGGATACTTGTATATGTATAACCAGTTCACTTCATTGTACGGCAGAAATTAACACACCATTGTAAAGCAACTATATTCCAATAAAATTAAAAAGCAAAATAAAATAACACATTGTGTAAAAACCACAATGGATTCAAATGTTTCAAATAAAGCTTTAATTTTTAAAACTGTAACAACATCACCTTCTCATGGCTAGGATTTGGGTTTTTTATTTTTAGATCTTTGATAGTAAAGCTAATAAGTACAATGTAATGTGTGTGCTGTTGCTCAGTCATGTCCGACTCTTTACGACTCCATGGAATGTAACCTGCCAGGCTCCTCTGTCCATGAGGATTCTCCAGGCAAGAATACTGGAGTGGGCTGCCATGCCCTCCTCCAGGGGATCTTCTGAACCCAGGGATCGAACCTAAGTGTCCCTCATTGCAGGCAGATGTTTACTGACTGAGCCACCAGGGAAACCCAAGAACACTGGGTAACCTATCCCTTCTCTGAATCAAACTGGAGTCTCATGAATTGCAGGTGGATTCTTTACCAGCTGAGCTACCAGGAAGCCCATGTACAATTTAATAGTAAAAACAATAAGAATAATATTTCCCTAAAGCAGTTTTTAACATATGAATAAATTCGTTTCTAAAATATTAGCATATAGATATTTTCAGGTAAATAATTTTCATCCATTTTTGTTTTGATATTTAGAATGCCCATTTTCCCACTGTCAAGCTATTACCTTAAACCACTTATATTGCTAATATGCATTGAATATTTTGGTCACATTGCATGAATATATCATATTTAGTACTACAAGGACTTTTATTTATTTGTTCAAAGGACATTTATTAAGCTCTACTATAAGCACAGTGCAATTTTATACTTTCACTCAACTGTGTGAGAACCAACTGCAGTAAGAGACAAATATTTCTAGGACAGTTATAAATTTATATATGGTATATGGTTATGATAAATAATCATAACCATTTTGAAACAAGTGTATATAAACATGTATTGTTTACAATCAGTGTAGTACTTCAGAGTATCTATTTCCCTTTGAATTTTTGAAGTCAACCTCTTAACACCATGCCAGAGACAAAAGACATCCTCTTTGAGATTTTATTGATATGAAAATTTCAAATTACATTAGTTTATTATATATAAATAAATATACTACCATTCTGAAAAAAATCATATGAGCATGTTATAATAGTACAGAAAAGTAAATATAATCCTCTGCTGCAGTTATTCAAACTGAATTTTGTATTAGCATATTTTAGTATTGATCTGTTTTTGCTCATGCAAAATGACTTTGTAAAGGACAATGAAATAAAAATATATGCAATGTAAATTCAGAAAATAGCCCATTATCATTGCATGAGACAAATTACCTTTTCCATGGGTTACATCTACGGTCCATGTACAATTCAGAGAATTTGGATAAAATTCTGGGTAACCGGGTGATAAGATTGTTCCACTAGGCCCTCTAACATCTCCTCCACATAGTGCTGAAAATACAAAGAAATATAGTCATATGATTACTGTTAGAGAGGCAAAGGCTGAACAAATCTCTTTTGAAATAGAAGGAGTCTGATTATCTTTGCTTAAGTTACTTCCTGGAAATAACATGAGTGTGTAAAGACCTCTTGCAATATTAGAAATTAATTTCATCCTTTGAAACACTAGAGAAGAAAAAGGTATTTAATTGTATCTGAGAATTAATACCAGCCCCAAAAGAATTTAGCTCAACCTTCATATTTGCATTTAAAGTACATACTTATATATTTCTAATTACAAGCAACATTTGCATAAATTGG
Source organism: Cervus canadensis (assembly GCF_019320065.1). Lineage (NCBI taxonomy): Eukaryota > Metazoa > Chordata > Mammalia > Artiodactyla > Cervidae > Cervus > Cervus canadensis. Next base: position 49,174,991 of record NC_057397.1, on the reverse strand, counting down.
TTGTAAATTAAACATGAGTAATTAATTGTTTAGCAGTTGCTCTTTTACTAAGCTTTAAGAAAACAACTTGTTAATTACACAAAATTATTTATTTTAGATTCCTAAAGGGATAGGTGTCATTCTTCACAGAATTCTTTTTGAAATAGTGGAGTAAACTGAAATTTTGAAAGCTGTTTCTGAACTTGTGCATTTCTCTGGGAAACATAATGAATAAAAAGAGTTTTCTTAAAGGATATTTAGTTTTTAGTAAATACTCCAAGATAATAAAAATAAAGATTTATGAACTGAGGTAAAAGAAATTAAAATTTGATTCAATGTTTATTTACTGTAGACTAAATCACAGTTTACAATGCCTTCTACCACCAGTGGTTATGATAGACCAGATAATTTTATCAGCATTAAAACTAAAGGAAACCTAGATATAGTTTAACTTACATGCAGCATACATCATGCAAAATACTGGTCTGGATGAATCACAAGCTGGATTCAAGTTTGTTGTGAGAAATATCGACAACCTCAGATATGCAGATGTTACCACTTTAATAGCAGAAAGTGAAAAGGAACTAGAGCCTCTTGATGAGGGTGAAAGAGGGGAGTGAAAAAGCTGGCTTAAAATTCAACATTCATCATGGCATCCGATCCCATCACATTATGGTGAAAAGAAGGGGAAAAAGTGATACATTTTATTTTCTTGGACTCCAAAATCACTGCAGATGATGACTTCACATATGTTTGGCTTTTTAGCATTCTACTTCAAATGATCAATCTCTATAAACATTATTAAAAGGTATCATTCACTTAATCAGAGATTCATTTACTACTTTCTTCTTCAAATCACTCTCTCTTTAAGCATCTCAAACCTAAATGTGTCAATATACTTGTTTATGTTATTATCTTTAATTGATTTACATGTTATAGATTCTCATTTGTCAATGGTCTGTATGTGATTAAAACAGTCTTCCATTATCATCAGTAGCAGGAGCATTTTCATCAACCAAATGAAATCTTTCATCTTTGTAAATGAGATCATTTTATATTGCAAATATTTAGAATTATATTTATTTTACAGGCTTTTTGAATAATTACAAAAGATTAGCTCCATGTGCATTGATATAATGCACAGAGATAGATGCTAATGCAAGTGTGAATTGTCTTGAATTTTAATTAATTACCCAGTATTCTCTCAATCTGATGATGCTTGCCTCTCTATAAAGGTCCCTTCCTGTTAAAGCTAAGAAAATGCAAGATGAAATCAAACAACCCATTAAAATTAATCATGAGAGGCCAAAATATTAAGAATAAAAAAAATAAAAGTTTTATAAGTGAAAATTTTTTCAGGTAGAAAATGGAACTCAGATATACTGTAAAAGATGCAGTGATAGAAAACATTAAGAAAGTTTCTCCAAGAATATTTCTAAAATAAATTCTGAGAAGTCAGTTCAAAAGACCATATGACTGTTCATATATTAAATTTCTTAGAACAAGAGCATCTAAAATAGATTCCATGGATCTACTGCCTTATCTTTTATATCACCCATTCTGAAGGAGTTCCAATTTATTTCAACAACCTTGCTAATTAATGTCATATGTCTTTATGGATATAGACAATTTTGTAATAGACACAATAGGTATATACGTTCTTGTGAATGAAAGACAAATTTTATATCAAATGAATCCTTGAAACATTGCAGAGAATTTAGGGAATAACCAAACAAACATGAAAGAAGCAGTTACTTTATGTTAGGGAAGACAGCTGTCAAAGAAAAACATCCATAAGGACAAAGATCAATAACACAGCAAAGTCACACCAACAGCCCAAAATATGAGCTGAGAGCAATTAGCCAGACATACAACAATCTTGTCAAGTATAAATAGCTTTAATTTTTCTCCCTGATTTTTTCCACATATGACCACTACCTGGTCGCATGATAAGAACCTGAGTTTTAAAATATGAAGTTGCCTCAAAAGCCAACCCCTTGAATGAAACTGCCAAAACTCAGAAAATTATACCTTGCCCTTGGTAGAGATGCACACTTGGCAAGTGATAAATTTTCTATAACTAGAACAGACCTTTCTAGACCATTATTAATCAAACCACTTTGAGTATTGCAATGGGACAAAGAAATAGGCAGTTTTTACAAATCCCATCATGATGTTTTTTTGTCTGTTTTTAACCTTAAATCTCTTTTCTTTAGGTCTCCCTAATTTGAACTGTATACTCTCATTTTAGACTGTTTATTATTTGAATTCTATGCACCATTATTACTTGAATTTTTGGGCCTAAACATCAGTTCATGTACTCTTTTGCTATGTTAGTCTGTGTACTCAAATCTTTCAATAATATGAAAAAATTACGGAAGCGATAAAGTTTCAGTACATTTGGTTCAACTTCAGATTCTATGCTTAATGACTTAGGTGATACAGATAATCAAGTAATTTCTTCAGTTCTAAATGTCCCCCACCATAAGATGGCCATGTGTGTGTGTTCAGTCACTCAGTTGAGTGAAGTGACAGTCACTCTGTCATGTCAACTCTCTACGATCCCATGGGCTGTAGCCTGCCAGGCTCCTTTACCCATGGAATTCTCCAGGCCAGAATAATGGAGTGGGTAGCTGTTCTCTTCTCCAGGGGATCTTCCCAACCCAGGGATCAAACCCAGATCTCCCTCACTGCAGGCAGATTCTTTATCATCTGAGCCATCACAGAAGCCCCAGTCACTCAGTAATGTCTGATTTTTTTTTTTTTTTTTGACCCCATGGTTTGTAGCCTGTTGCCAAATAGGGTAACTATCTTAATTAACAATGTCTAGTTCCTGAGGGGTTGAATTCTACTGGGCATATGACCTCAGCTTACCCCCAGAACTGATAACTTTATGATCTCAGTACATGGAAAACATCTTTCAGCTGTGACTTCTGATTATATGCTGCCTTTGACACTTGTTGGCCAACGCTATCCTGGTTTTTCCTGTCTGACCTTCCCTAGAGTCTTTCAAATCTAAGCTCTATGAAAAACATCAGAGAGATATTCAAGAGTGAGATCTAATCAAAGTGGCCAGTAACACATGTTGTTCAGTTTTGGTTTAAATCTAACCTCTTATGTTTAGGAGATGCCTTCTAAAAATATATGTTATAGGAACAAGAAGAATACATGGTTCTCAACCTCAAGAATATAAGTAAAACAAGAAAACAATTACTATTTCCTCTACTACCTCAAGGAGAACATATAGTATTTGTTCATACTCAACAATATTTCTTTAGTGCTTAGACAATATAATTGACAAATATTGATTTAGTGAATCCATAGGTGTTTATAAGGTAGCAAAACATCCCATAAGTAGAGAAATATGAGGTCTAGGAAAAGTTGAGATTTTTTGCAGATGCTTCATCCTAGGAAAGCATAATCCAGTCATTCAGTTTTAATGTGCAACATGATAAAATTAATACTACTGTGTATGTTACACATAAAAGTTAAGAGAGTTAATCCTAAAAGTCCTCATCACAAGGAAAAACATTTTTTTTCTATTTCTTTAATTTTATATTTATATGAGATGGTGGATGTTCACTAAATTTATTGTGATAATCATTTCATGATTCATGTCAATCAATTCCTTTTTACTATACACATTAAACTGATACAATGGTGTAAATGAATTATATAACAATAGAATTGGAAGAAGTGAAACTTGCTCAGTTGTGTCTGACTCTTTGCAACCCCATGGACTATACAATCCATGGAATTTTCCAGGCCAGAATACTGTAGTGGGTAGCCTTTCCCTTCTACAGGGGGTCTTCCCATCAGCTCCACCTAGCCCATCAGGCTCCTCTGTCCATGGGGATTTTCCAGGCAAGAATATTGGAGCGGGTTGCCATGCCTTCCTCCAGGGGATCTTCCCAACCCGGGGATCAAACCCAGGTTTCCCACATTGCAGGTGGATTTTTAACCAGCTGAGCTACAAGGGAAGCCCAAGAATACCAGAGTGAGTAGCCTATCTCTTCTCCAGTGGATCTTCCTGACCCAGGAATCAAACTGGGGTCTCCTGCACGTACATAAAAAAGATTAAGTTGGAGACAAATTTAAAAATGACTAGGAGTTTGGTAAAAAAAACCACAAAAACCAAAAACCTTTCCAGTGTTGGAAAGGACTAGGACATTCTAGTGGAAAGGGAAACACTGATGAAGGCAAAGGACAGAAAATAAATATGCAAAATCAAATATAGTAAGTATTCCCCAAAGAACTGGAAATAATAATCTGCTCATTCTTTCATTACAATGAGATTTACTGAGCACTAACTGTGTGACATGCCACGCTGGATGAAGCACAAACTAGAATCAAGATTGCTGGGAGGAATATCAATAATCTCAGATACACAGATGACACCACCATTATGGCAGAAAATTAAGAGGAACTAAACAGCCTCTTGATGAAAGTGAAAGAAGAGCTTGGAAAAGCTGAATTAAAACTCAACATTCAAAAAACAAAGATCATGGCATACGGCCCCATCACTTAATGGCAAACAGATAGGAAAACAATGGAAACAGACAGACTTAATTTTGGGGGGTAGGCTCCAAAATCACTGCAGATGGTGACTGCAGCCATGAAATTAAAAGATGCTTGCTCCTTGGAAGAAAAGCTATGACAAACTTAGACAGCATATTAAAATGCAGAGACATTACTTTGCCAACAAATGTCCGTAGAGTCAAAGCTGATTTTTGCAGTAGTCAAGTATGGATGTGAGAATTGGACCATAAAGAAGGCTGAGCACCAAAGAATTGATGCTTTTGAATTGTGATGTTGGAGAAGACTCTTGAGAGTCCCTTAGACTGCAAGCAGATCAAATCAGTCAATCCTAAAGGAAATCAACCCTGAATATTCATTGGAAGGACTGATGTTGAAGCTGAAACTCCAATACTTTGGCCACCTGATGCAAAGAGCTGACTCATTAGAAAAGACCCTAATTCTGGGAAAGACTGAAGGCAGGAGGAAGAGGGGACAACAGAGGATGAGATGGTTAGATGGCATCACTGACTCAATGGACGAATCTGAGCAAGTCTAGGAGATGGTGAAGGACAGGGCAGCCTGCTATGCTGTAGTCCATTGGGTTGGAGAGTCAGACACGACTACGTGACTGAACAACAACAAACTGTGTGACAGGAACTGAACTCTTCTTGGCACTGAGGACACACCAAGGAATATAACAAAGTTCTTGCCACATAGAATTTACATTTTTGTTAAAAAAAAGCAGACCACATATACATAACAATGTTGTTAGAGAGTGGTAAATACCATGAAGAAAAATAAAAATGACATGACAGGGATTATTCCTTTATGGGGATTGTCAGTGATGTGATTTTTTAAGTAGAGATTGAATGTATTTAGGAAGAAGGACATGTGACTATATGAAACTTATTTCAGGAAGAAGAAATGAGAGGGAGTTGGAGGGATGGGGAGAGGGAAAGCCTCTTAACATATGAAGAAAAGCCAGGAGACCTGTGTAGCTGGAGTGCAGTGGTATGAATGAGGGAGAAAGTTGTGAGAGATGAGGCACGGGAGGTGCTCAGGGCCCAGATTACATGGGAGCAATCAGGTCATGCAAAAGTTTTGAGATTTTATTCTTCTTGGGATGCTAAGTGCTAGAAGGCTCTGGGCAGCAGAGTGCCCTGATCTGCCTTAACTCCTAAAATAATTACTCTGGTTGCTTTCTGAAGAGTAGACCTAAGAGGTCAAAGGGAAAGAAATAAACCCCTCAAGAAATACATGGTGAAAAATAAGGTAATAAATTTACTAAATAATGCAGAATCTAACTGAACTGTTTATCACTTGTTTAAGATTCAAGGTTTCAATAATAAAACAAGATGAAGTTAGAAAGATCAACTTTTTGCTCAGAAACCTAAATATACAAAAATAGGACTGAATTAAAAGTAGTCTGCCATATAACATAATTGATAGCAAAAAAGTCCTCTTTTTCAGCCATATATTCCAGGGAGTTCAGAGTATCCATAAATTATTTCAACAGCTCTATGTACATCTTTTTACAAAATTCTAAACATGGGGCATCACTGAGGAAAGAATAACAAAATTTTAATTGTACTTTAAAGAATTTTTGTACCATATTGTAAAGGATGTGGGCAGGAGGCAGCATGACAGTAGACTTGTGCATAGGATCTGGATCAAGGCTGCCTGAATTTCAAACTTGACTCGACCAATAACTAGTGGGATGACACAGGGCAAGATATTTAAACTGTTTGCCTTAGTTTTCTTATATGTTAAGTGGTGATCATAACAGCAATTACCTCATGGAGTTATTTTGATAAAATTAGTTAATAAACATAAAACACCTGTAGCAGTACCAGCACATGGTAAACCCTCATTAAATGTTAGCTGTCATTACCACAAACCCTCACTGACTAGTGAGCTTTGCGAATCAATTAACCATGGGCTGACCAGGTAGTGCTAGTGGTAAAAAACCCTGCCTGCCAATGCAGGAGATGCAAGTTTGATACCTAGGTCAGGAAGATCCCTTGGAGGAGGGCATGGCAACCAACTCCGGCATTCTTGGATGGAGAATCCCACGGACAGAGGAGCCTGACGGGCTACAGTTCATAGGGTCGCAAAGAGTCGGACACAAGTGAAGCAACTGAGAAGCAGCAGTGTGAATTAGCTATGGCCCGTGAAGAAACGATGAGAACTAATGTGTGCCAAAGTGAGGCAAGCTGTACCTTGAGTAACCAGGCAATCTATGTCAATGGAGGTTACACTCTTGGATCAGGAGAATAAATTCTGTTTATTCACTATTCCTCCCTTTAAGGAATTTTAGATTAGTTAGTTGCCTCTGGGAAAAAGTTTAAACTGAAGGAAAAGAATAATCAAATCAGTGTATAAGATTATATGTAGTTGAGTTCAGTTAGAATGAATGAAAAATTAAGTAGCAGCTTCACACAAAGCTCAAACATTCAAAAAAGTGAATATAAATTATGCCTTGTCCAGCTATACTTCCTGTCCAGCTAGACTTACTTGGTGGCTCAGACAGTAAAGTGTCTTGCCTATAATGTGAGAGACCCGGGTTCGATCCCTGGGTTGGAAGATCTCCTGGAGAAGGAACTGACAACGGATTCGAGTATTCTTGCCTGTAAAATCCCATGGATGGAGGAACCTGGTAGGCTACAGTCCATAGGGTCACAAAGAGTCAGACATGACTGAGCGACTTCACTTTCACTTTTCACAGTTATACTCAGAATGAGATGGGGTACAAAAGTGGAGGACAGATAAAGATGGAGGTTTCAATGTGACATAAATGATCTTTCAAAAAAAAAAAAAGAGGTAAGAATACTGGAAGGAGACAAAACTGGAAAGGATGGAGTCCACGTTATTAAGAATCATGAATTTATTGATTAATAATTTGAGCTTTTATCCCTAGGAAACAAAAAGTCATTAAATATTTTTGACATTGGATATAACATGAAATAGAATGAAGGTTAGATTGAAGTAGTTGGATATTGAATTTTTTTTTTTTACTTTTTTTCCAACATTTATTAAATGGAATTGACTTGATTGGAACTGGCAAAGGTGTTTCATGACTAGGGATGGATCCATGAGTAGTTGTTCCTAGAATTAGTGCTTCAGGAAAACACAGGCATGAATAAAATACAATAATAACAGGGAACGGGCACTGCTGCAGCATACAGTTTAAGCACCTTAAAAGATACCAATTCCTTTTAAGGACACTTCTTCACAGACATGGGAAATGAAACATGGAAACCTCTAAAGTTAAACAATAAAAGATTCTGAAAGTGAATGTCATCTTAATGGTTAAAACTTGAACAATGGTGAGACACACAGCAAGCCCTAAAATTGACCATCTCCAGGTGTTTTGATTTTGACAAAGTATTAAGCCAAGATAATGTATATTCTGGTTTCCCTTCTTCCAAAACCCCAAGTTTCAGTCTCTCTGGACAATACTGGTAGGTAATGTTTATACTGACAGTTCTCTTATTTAAAAAAAAAAAAAAATCAGTGTTGGTACTTGCCATCACCAAAGAACAGCTATAGTATAAATCTCTCAATGCTTTAATCTAGTTCTTGAGTGAGTGCAGTTTAGATCTAGAAAGCCGTAAAAACTCAGACGTACTGTCCGTTAATGAAAAATATAGCTGCATGTGCACAGTGAACATCACTCCCCCTTACTCTACAGAGTTGCAGAAGAGTTCATAATTGTTAGTATTTAACAACAACAACAAAAAAACCTCTAGAATTCAAAATAGTGCCATGGTTCTCTCAGTTCAAGACACAAAGAATTAGAGAAGGCATGATCTAGTAATACTGAATCACAAACCCAAGTTCAAGGGTCCTGAGTTTCCAATAGCAGGAAGGTAATAGTAGCCAGCTTTCAGAATAATGCTATAGGAATTGTAGCTTGTTGCCCATGAAGGATAAAGCTGTTCCTGAAGTGATGCTGCCCTATGTAGGACACATAACTTTCAGTATATAGTCTGTTAACAAGCTTGGAACTTTTTCACTATCCTCTTTCATGGCACGAAGAATTTTTGTTAATATCTGAAGATCTTCAACAGACGGTGGTCCTTTTTTTTTTTCTCATAAGGAATGACTGTTGTCAAGTATGTGCCGGGCATGTGGCTTCTCTCGTTCTTCCCGTTCTGAGAGCTGTCGTTCTTGAGTTTCTTTTTCTTTTTGGCTGTTTCTTTGTGTGCTTTCTGTTTGTTTTGCACTTCGATGAGAACAGAAATAAAGCTGTTCTTCACTTCTTTCTCAAACTCCAGTTCGTCTGGCAGGGCCAGCTGCTGCACCAGCTCTTCGGAGTACTCCTTGATGGCAGTCTCGATTTCTTCCAGCAGCTCATTTAATTCAGATACCGACAGCCTTTTCACCCTCTTTTCATAACTGCTTGTGCTAGACCTCTTAAGAGTTTGAATTTCCTGGGAAGGCATTGCAAGCCGATCTGACTGGGTAGGCGTTTCATCATCTTCTGGGTCTGGTGATTCCTGCATCATTTCTTCAATTTCTTCAATCACCTGGTCTGCAGTGAAGAGAGGCTCCTTGTTGACGCAGGAGACGATGATTGAATGCATATCCAACTGTTCTCTCAGCTCATCATCTGAGGTATCAAAGAGCAAGCTGTCACTCATCCCTTTTTCTGAGAGATTCAGAGTAAGCAAATGCAAGGTCCCAGTATGGGATGACTTCCAGTCTACAGGCATTACATTTTCGTAATTATCTGTCAGGGCATTCCAAATCTCGTCCCCTTGCAGGTGGCTGCACTCGGTGATGGGCCGCACAGCCGCCCTCGGGGGCTCGGCACCCGGACCCGAGGGGCGGAAAGACAGGCTCAGCTTCTCCTCCAAGTGGCAGGCCAGCGCTGGGAAGCCGTCGCCACCCCGGTCCGGCGCTGCTGCAGCCTCGGGGCTCGCGTTACAGTTCTCTTGGTCCTGGAGGCTTCGGGCCGGCTCCTGGAACTCATAAAAATCCTGCCAGTCCCCGTCCGCCCAGTGCCGTCGCGCGCCCCGCCTGGATATTGAATTTAAGGTTGATTCTAGTTGCCTTGATGAGAGATGATAAGGGTCTATGTTGCTCCTAGGCAAACTAGACACCCTCAGTTTTATTATTAATAACACTTAAGCATGCTGGTATACTTGGACATTATTTTTTTTCTCCTGCTTCTTCTGATAATATCACCACCAAACCTTTCTATCTTGGTGAATTTACTATATCATTTGTCTCCATAGGGATGGATGGACACATGACCTGGAGAAAGCCAATCATAAAGGGCACTTCTCCATTACTAGTTTCTGATAGAGGTATGGACTAATCAGAGACCTTTCCTCATATTTTTTCTAATAAGAACAGAAAGGTAGAACTCTCATTCTTCTCTGATTTCGGAAATGTGAGGTTATATGATTCCATCTTCCTGAAAGTGTATTCTCCACCTTTAGTCCCACATATTAAAAAAGCCTAAAGTTTCAACTAAAGAGAATGATGATACGGAGAGAGAAAAGCCAAGGTGGAAATGGAAATATCCTTGAAAATGTTTGAATTCATGATTATCATTAGCAACAAGAAGTATGCCATATGTGCCTTTTCTAAGTTTGGCCTGTGTTAATCACTCAGTTGTGTCCCACTCTTTGTGACCCCATGGACTATAGCCCACAAGGCTCCTCTGTCCATGGAATTCTCCAGGCAAGAACACTGGAGTGGGTTGCCATTCCCTTCTTCAGAGATTCTTCTCCACCCAGGGATTGAACCTGAGTTTCCTGCATTGCAGGCAGGGTCTTCACAATCTGAGCCATCAGGGAAACCCTTTTCTAAGTTTGAAACTTCAAAAAACAAATTCTGCTTTCATTTTTTAAAATCAGTTAGAATTGGGTTTTTGTCACTTAAACCACAAGAATGCTATTACAAATTGTATCGCGCCAAAAATGGGGCAGATACGCTGAGGATTCTTTTAAACCTCCTTATAAAAACAAAGTGAAACAAAAATGATGGCACTGCCCGTATTTGAAAATACTTATAAAATGGGAAATATGATCTTCCACTTCGCAAAAGGAAAAGAATATGTTAAGAATAGTGTTAAAAATGAAAATTAAAACCCAGGACTAATGGATAGATTTTATGTGTGTGTTTTTTATAAACCATGTGTACAAGTACTTCCCAATCTTAGGAAAGCAGCTTCTTTCACTGTATTTTCATACATGTTTTCTAAAAAATGAAGGATTGCTGACTTATTTTCCATATAAATAAATAAGAGATAAGGACACTGGTGTATTATTTACTATGGCCAGGAACTGGCCATCACAAGGAAGTCTGGTACATTGCTATAAAGCTGCGTAGGTAGGCAGAATTTGGACTGTTACACGTTGCCTTCCAGGCAGGAGGTAAATGCTCTAACTCTTCATTGCATTCACCTGACATCAATTTGACATTTTTCAATGCTATTTTTTCAAGATGTACAGGACATAATAGGCATCTAAAATGGTTACCTCAACACATTTTAAAAATACATATAACATCCTTAGGGATTGGATAAGTTTGGCTTATTATCAGTATTCATTCTTTTGTGTCTTTATTAATGGTTTGTAACATAAAATTTGCAGAATTCAAGATATATTTATTCTAAACCTCACATTTTACAAGATCATGTTGATTTATTTTTGGTTTATAAATTGGTTTATTTTCCATATTGACCTACCATCACAAGTTGGAAGTGAATGACTCCACCAGTGGTTTTTCTCACACAGAAGGGGCTCTTCATGGCTCAGCCTGTATCCAGGATCACAACTAAACGAAACAGTAGATCCAATGGAGAAATCATGACCATAGCGACGACCATGTACAGGTATGCCAGGATCCAAGCAAGAATAGGTGTTCACTGTAACACCTGGAAAACAAAGGCAATATGAAAAAGAGTAAGCTTGATGAGAATTAAATCACTGAAATAGATTCTTATTCTTTTAAAAAAACTCATTCCTTCAAAACAAACAACTGTTGGTGATAACTTTTACAGATAAATTAATCTGCCAATCAGTTCAGTCACTCAGTAGTGTCCGACTCTTTGCGACCCCATGAAATTCAGCAGGCCAGGCTTACCTGTCCATTATCAACTCCTGGAGCTTACTCGAACTCATATTCATTGAGTTGGTGATGCCAAAATCAGGCTACAAGTTACATAATAACTTAAAGAAAATGTATAATTATCTATCAAACTTTGTATTATAAATTATGTATATACATATATATGTATGTATAAATGTGTGTATATATACATACATATGTATGTGTATATATATATATATACACACACACACATATTTATGGGTTTCCCTGGTAGCTCAGCTGGTAAAGAATCCATCTGCAATGCAGGAGATCCTGGTTCGATTCCTGGGTCAGGAAGATCTCCTTGAGAACGGATAGGCTGCTCACTTAAATATTCTTGGGCTTCCCCGGAGGCTCAGATGGTAAAGAATCCGCCTGCAGTGAGGGAGACCTGGGTTCAATCCCCAGGTTGGGAAGATCCCCTGGAGGAAGGCATGGCAACCCACTCCAATATTCTTGTTTGGAGAATCCCCATGGACAGAGGAGCCTGATGGGCTACAGTCCATGGGATTGCAAAGAGTCAGACACGACTAAATGACTAAGCACAGCACAGCAGATGCACATGCAATAATTAATGTTTTCAGCTTGTTATATCCCATGTTTTTACAACTCTAAAATGTTTGCAAAATTTGCCTCATTTAGTCATTAAAATAATCCTATGACATTATTTCTTATCATTAAAACTCCATTTAATTGCTTTAGGAGACTCTAAGTATATCTTAAAGATTGGTATCTGTGTCGATGGATTTGTTCTGTAGCCATTCATCATTGCCTTGCTTTATGTGATATTTACATAATCTAAGAAACATTATTATATCTACATTTCAAGAAATACAACATAATACAGCTTCTTGGGATTGGGGACTGCTGTAAAACAAAACAAAACAAAAAAAACAGAAAGTCTATTCTGTGTTGTTTTTATTATTTTAATGTTTACAAAACTATAAATAACTTTTATCCTATTGGTGAAGTTTTTGTAATCTTCCTGTTTTGAGAGGAAGACAGAATGGGTAAAAGTGCCCAAGAAAGGGAATAAAATCAAATTCTGGAGTACAACCAGGGATGGCATTTCAAGAAATCCTTCCCAGAAAAATTTGGTTCACTGGAGAAACCAAGTTTTCTCCTTTAATGTGTTCCATTAAAATAAAAATAGAAATTCACAGAATACCAAATATATTTTTAAAGTTTTAAGTAGTATAATAAAATTTTTCTCTACTGATTTTGAGGCTTGTGACTGGTTCATTTAAAAAAGATAATTTGGATACCTTCAGCTTGAAGGTATTAAGAAAGTGTCAACAGAAATAGTGTTTTATTTGTTTTCTTGGTAAGAAAGGGTTTATGATGTTAGAGATTACCTCACAATACTAAACAAGTGAAAGTGTTAGTCTCTCAGTCCTGTCTGACTCTTTGCAACCCCATGGACTGTAGTCCACCAGGTTCCTCTGTCCATGGGATTCTCCAGGCAAGGATATTGGAGTGGGTAGCCATTCCCTTCGCCAGGGGATGTTCCCGACCTAGGGATCGAACCCAGGTCTCTGGCATTGCAGGTGAATTCTTTCCAGTGAGTCACCAGGGAAGTACCTAAGTTAGCCTTTGGTTTACTAAATAAACCACAAAGCTAATTAGAATAAAAATGAAAGAAAATGAACTTTTGTAAACAAATTTAAATTCAGAGTCACTGTCTCCTGGGCAGATTTGACCACAATCAGTATCTGTTGAGCCTCTCATCAGCCTCAGAATTATCTAGCCTCTACTCCGCCATTTAAGCACTAGCCCTCAGTAATAATTTGGACTATTTCACCAAAGGCCTTTAGGTGACAAACTTGCTGACTGTGATAAAGACTCTGCCTTAGCCAAACTCAGAGTCAGGCTCACCCCTTGGCTGGACTTCCCTGATAACACAGTTGGTAAAGAATTTGCCTGCAATGGAGGAGACCCCAGTTCGACTCCTGGGTCAGGAAGATCCACTGGAAAAGGGATAGGCTAACCACTAGTCTTCTCGGATTTCCCTTGTGGATCAGCTGGTAAAGAATCTGCTTGCAATGTGGGAGACCTGGGTTCGATCCCTGGGTTGGGAAGATCCCCTGGAGGAAGGCATGGCAACTCACTCCAACACTCTTGCCTGGAGAATCCCCATGGATAGTATAGGCCATGGGGTTGCAGAGAGTCGGACAAGACTTTCACTTTCATCCCTGGGCTCTGTCCTTGGTCCATTTAATTCAGTTTTAGCAAGAATCTGAACTAAATCTGTTGGTCAGTTTATTGAAAATCCTCACTCTTTTAGTAACACTTTGCATGATGATTTAACTTAATCCTTAAAATAATTGTGTATATGAGAACATGATTATGACCACCTACCTTGATTGAAATGGACTTAGGATGTATTTGGCATAGAATAGAATGTTGGACAAAAATGAAAATATGGTGTCTGCTCATGTTAGCACACTGATACAAATTAATTGCTAGTGAAAATTAATTTTGAATAGACCTTTAAAAATGACTCTACTCTGACTCAGGCTTAACTAATAAATGTTAAAGATCAAAATTAAAGTTCCTTAAATTAATTTTAATTCCCAAGTGTGTGTTAATCCTCTTATTGCATTTTATAATAGTTTATAAACTATATTTCCATGCCACAAAGCTCTAAGTAAAGGGAAGTTAATATAATTAAATGATATTGTAGATAAGGTTGAAAAGAAAAAAAAAACAGTAAATATATATTCATAATTAAAAGAAAACCTCACGGGTCCAACCAGATTTACTGAAGAGAAACACCTAACATGGAATATACAGTTACAAATTTAAATGCTGGAATTTTTTTCTGAGGGGTGAGGAGGCAGAGGAGACTTGAATACAAAAATAAGAGATACAATATCTATCTGAAACTGATATAAAGATATCTTGCAGTAATCTTAAATGTATTGTTAGATACAATCACAAAAATTATTTTTCATGGAAAGATATATGGCAACATATTTCCAGATTAAAATGTGTGAATACATGAGTTTATATGTATGTGTGCAACTGTGCATCATATGCAATACATTCACACATTTAAATATGTTAGAAGTTTATAAATAAAACAGATTTGTATATATCAGAATCAATTTAAAAAATCAGACGTATTTTAGATTTTTAAGCAAAACTGTAGTATTCTAAGTGAAATTATTGTAAACTGATTCCAGCACTGTAAATTAGAGCTTGTTTTAATATATAGCCTTTGGCTAGTTATGCTAGCCACAGTTGCATATACATGAGTATATATTTTATTTTATAATATTAATATAATTTTCAATACTTCATACAAAATAACAAAATATAAATATTTTCAATGGAAATGTATACAATGAGTGTGAGGAAAATATAGAAGTATGATTGAGTTTATGAGGTAAATGCTAGAATTTGTCAATGTTCATTTACATCTTAGACTGACATTTACTAGACTGACATTTCCACCTATTGGTTTTTCAGAAATGCACAAATAATTATTATATGAACTCACTTTTAAGATTTTTTAGTTAACACTTTTGACATTTCCTTAGTATTTCCCTTCATAATGATATTACATAGATATTGCTGGAAAAAACGTATTACAGAATTCACTGAAACACACACCTTATAACCCATTAGCATTCTCATAGGTTCTCTTAATGATACAAGATAATACCAAAAGCATAGAAAACATAATAAAAAAATTAAAAAATAAATGTTGGCATTACTTACTTTCATAATGAATCTTGAAACCATTATTAGAACGACTATTGTCTGTTGTAAATAGAAGGTATATAAAATTACTGCTGCTAAATAGAAACTGGGGCACCTGTGTGCCATTGTAAGATCCAAGCAAGGGTGATAGAAGATTTGGCCCATCATGAACTTCCAGAACATCATAATTCAATTCAGTCTGAAATCTAAGATTAAGAGAGACATGTGAAAATATATTTATTAGGAAAAAAACACTTTAGGCTGCTATTTAAAATGCTATTTATAATTTTTACTAATTTTATATATAATTTTCTTTAGCTTCATTAATATCTTATACATCATTTACGGCTCCATAATTTAAGAATACCAAAATTATAAGCTCTTATTCCTGTGGACAATTTTCACGTAAATAGTATGTATATATACTTATTGTTCACAAGAAAGATTTATTCAAATATTACAGACTGTCTTGAGTAAATAAAGGGTCTTTTCGTTGACCAAAAATATTTTTTTTTGCTTTATTCATTTCTATGGCAAACTATGTGATTATATAACATTTATCCTCAATCAGATCATCATGATTTCATCTTAATAGTATATGTATATATATTTCAAATCTGACCTCTGATTCATACTGACCTCTGCTTCATATCTCTGTTTGTTTTGTCTTTTTGACAAATCTCTTTTGGTCATTAAATTTCTGTATAGTTTTTATTTAGAGTTTTGGCTGTTCTTGCTGCTATTGCTTTCAATTTTTTAAAAGATATAATTATAATCTGTAGCCAAAATAGAGCTTCTTTTAACACGTATAACACATTATTAATAAAATAAAATTTTGCATTCCTTCTTGCATGTCAGGATTATACCACATTTTGAATCTGGATCAGAAATCTTAGTTATGGAAAAGCAAAAACAAAAACAACCTTTATGTGGAATCATGAACAACTGAGCATCTTACTCCCTTGCCATGATGATCCTACAGCCTAGGACATTCTTTTCTGCCTTGACTGAGGTTTTCCTATACATATTTCAGTTTTCAGCTTAGATATGTCCACAGCAAGCCCTTCTCTGACCTCACAGTGTAGGTTAGTTTCTTTACCATATTGTCACAATTTGTTGTGCGTTTGTGATACTAATCACAGTTGCTTGCTTGTTGACAGCTGTCTCCTTTAAGAGATTATAAACTCCATGATGTCAGACACTTTCTGTTTTTTGCTGATGTTCTGCATATAGCAGACCCTCAGTAAATATTTATTAGTTAAATGAAAGAATGAATGTACTTCAAAGGAAAAAAAAAGAATATTTTCTCTAGAACTGTTATCAATTTTATAAAAAAAAAGTCAATATACTTAGATACTTCAGTATTAACCATTCATTTTCACTTCTTTAAAATATACCTTCCAACACATTTTGGCAACTAGTTATATTCACTGTTTTTCAAATAATTGTCAGTTGAAATGTCCACCAATTTTTGAATAATCACTTTATCATCAACAGTTATTATTAACAGATAATCACTCCATCATACCTAACAATAGTCAAAACAAAGTATATAATTTAATGCTACTTGAGAAATACAAATGAAATATTTTTAGATTTGTACTACTGGTACATATTATTAAAAATAGGTTTAGTAAAACTAATGGATTTCATAAGTTTATCTTACTTTTTACTTTGCAACCTGGGCTATATTGTATTATTGTCTAATAGGAATAGTTTTTCCAATAATGTGATTTACAGTAGTAAATGTATAGAAACACATTGTGTCCTTTAAATAAATGATCAGGCAGTTACACACTGCAAATCTATTATTTAGCTATTCTGTAGTCAGTCTACTGTAGTACTGAAATTGGAGTTTTACTTTGATAGCAAGTCAGCTGATAACCAAATTAAAGTGCACAGAAAAGTCAGGGATTACTTTGAATCGAAGCATAAAGAGACTTAATTCATAATAGGATAGCAACATTAACTGCTGTGATCAGAGAGTATTATTCAGTAGCAGTGAATGTCTACAAAGAAAATCATCACAGATTTGCCCCAAGAAACCATAAAAATACATTATAATAACAGAGAAAATGAAAAAGAGTTACACAATAATTTGAATTTCTTTCAATTTGCATTTTAGGATGGTTATATATAAATTTCACATGAATTGCCTTGATCTACTGTGTATTTGTTTATGACATTATATTTATAGTTTATCATAAACAAATGTTATGGAGCAACAAGATGATATTAGAATGAAATTTAATCTGATCTTACTCAATTTTCAGTATCTTTTAAAATATTCTTTGTGTTATCCAAAACCTTTCTGACAGCACTGAAATGGTTCTCATTGAAAAATTAGCAGTCAGGTAGACAGCTCCAAAATCACAACAAATGGTGATGGCAGCCATGAAATTAAAAGATGTTTACTCCTTGGAAAGAAAGTTATGACCAACCTAGACAGCATGTTAAAAAGCAGAGACATTACATTGCCAACAAAGATCTGTCTAGTCACTGCTATGGTTTTTCCAGTGGTCATGTATGGATGTGAGAGTTGGACTGTGGAGAAAGCTGAGCGCCGAAAAATTGATGCTTTTGAACTCTGGTGTTGGAGAAGACTCTTGAGAGTCCCTTGGACTGCAAGGAGATCCAACCAGTCCATCCTAAAGGAGATAAGTCCTGGGTATTCATTGGAAGGACTGATGCTGAAGCTGAAACTCCAGTACTTTGGCCACCTCATGCGAAGAGTTGACTCATTGGAAAAGACCCTGATGCTGGGAGGGATTGGGGGCAGGAGGAGAAGGGGATGACAGAGGATGAGATGGCTGGATGGCATCACCGACTCGATGGGCATGACTTTGAGTAAACTCCGTGAGTTGGTGATGGACATGGAGGCCTGGCATGCTGCGGTTCATGGGGTCCAGAGAGTCAGACATGACTGAGCGACTGAACTGAATTGAAGATTGATACTGATAGCTTGTGGTCAAAAGTTAAGGACAGGAAGGCGAACAAAAATAAAAATTTAGGATTATTAACAGTAAAATTAATTGAGTTAGGAGCTACCAAATATTGAGAAATGAGAGAAGAATGAAAACAAAAATTCCCCTGCAAATCTCAGAATAAGATCTAACTGTTGGCTATGTTAGGAAGCACTATACAAAAAAGATCTTCACGACCCAGATAATCATGATGATGTGATCGCTCACCTAGAGCCAGACATCCTGGGGTATGAAGTCCAGTGGGCCTAAGAAGTATCACTATGAACAAAGCTAGTGGAGGTGATGGAATTCCGGTTTAGCTATTTCAAATCCTAAAAGATGATGCTGTGAAAGTGCTGCACTCAATATGTCAGCAAATATGGAAAACTCAGCAATGGCCACAGGACTGGAAAAGGTCAGTTTTCATTCCAATCCCAAAGAAAGACAATGCCAAAGAATGCTCAACTACCACACAATTGTACTCATCTCACATACTAGTAAAGTAGTGCTCAAAATTAAACCCAGGCTTCACCAATACATGAATCATGAACTTCCAGATGTTCAAGCTGGTTTTAGAAAAGGCAGAGGAACCAGAGATCAAATTGCCAACATTCTGCTGGATCATCAAAAAAGCAAGAGAGTTCCAGAAAAACATCTATTTCTGCTTTATTGACTATGCCAAAGCCTTTGACTGTATGGATCACAATAAACTGTAGGAAATTCTGAAAGAGATGGGAATACCAGACCACCTGACCTGCCTCTTGAGAAACCTGTATGCAGGTCAGGAAGCAACAGTTAGAACTGGACATGGAACAATACACTGGTTCCAAATAGGAAAAGGAGTATGTCAAGGCTGTATATTGTCACTCTACTTATTTAACTTATCTGCAGAGTACATCATGAGAAATGCTGGGCTGGACAAAGCACAAGCTGGAATCAAGATTGCTGGGAAATATATCATGAACCTCAGATATGCAGATAACTCCACCCTTAAGGCAGAAAGTGAAGAGGAACTAAAGAGCCTTTTGATGAAAATGCAAAAGGAGAGTGAAAAAGTTGGCTTAAAGTTCAACATTCAGAAAACGAAGATCATGGCATCCAGTCCCATCACTTCATGGCAAATAGATGGGGAAACAGTGGAAACAGTGGCTGACTATTTTGGGGGGCTTCAAAATCACTGCACATGGTGATTGCAGCCATGACATTAAAAGACACTTTACTCCTTGGAAGGAAAGTTATGACCAGTCTAGATAGCATAATAAAAAGCAGACATTCCTTTGCCAACAAAGGTCCATCTAGTCAAGTCTATGGTTTTTCTAGTAGTCATGTATGGATGTGAGAGTTGGACTATAAAGAAAGCTGAGCGCTGAAGAATTAATGCTTTTGAACTGTGGTGTTGGAGAAGACTCTTGAGAGTCCCTGGTACTGCAAGAAGATCCAGCCAGTCCATCCTAAAGGAGATCAGTCCTGGGTGTTCATTAGAAGGACTGATGTTGAAGCTGAAACTCCAATATTTTGGCCACCTGATGTGAAGAGCTGACTCATTTGAAAAGACCCTGATGTGGGAAAGATTGAGGGCAGGAGGAGAAGGGGTTGACAGAGGATAAGATGGCTGGATGGCATCACCAACTCAATGGACATGAGTTTGGGTAAACTCTGGGAGTTGGTTTTGAGCAGGGGTGTTTGGCGTGCTGCAGTTCACGGGGTTGCAAAGAGCCGAACACGACTGAGTGACTGTACTGAACTGAACTGATGTTAGGAAAGGATAAACAGTTAAAACTTATATGTCCATTAGTGGTTTTGTTATTTCGTTTTGCATCTGATGTGTATGTGTGTGCTAAATCACTTCATTGACTCTTTGCAGCCTATGGACTGTAGCCTATGGACTGTGGCCTACCAGGTTCCTCTGTCCATGGGAATCTCTAGGCAAGAATACTGGAGTGGGCTGCCATACCATCCAAGTGATCTTCTTGAGCCAGGGATTGAACCCATGTCTCCTACATTGGCAGGTGGGTTCTTTACTGCTGAGCCATCAGGGGAAGCCCTGGCATTTGACAGGAAAGTGTAATTCTTGAGATATTACTGATTTAGACAATCTCAAGAATCCAACTAATCAGTAATATATTTGTAATGTTTTCAGTATTTATTTTTCTGTAGACTAATTCTGATCACTGACGACATTTGAGAATATGTGAGTTTGTGTTAGTCGCTCAGTCTTTTCTGACTCTTTCTGACACCAGAGACTGTAGCTCGCCAGGCTCCTCTGTCCATGGGGTTCTCTAGGCAAGAATACTGGAGTGGATTGCCATTCCCTTCTCCAGAGGATCTTCCCAACCCAGGGATCAAACCCTAGTCTCCGAAGTCATCTGAATATATTATCTGAATTTTTAAATTTCATTTTCAGCCAAATTAGTTTATGCTATATATGAGTAGTAGAAAGCAAATGGTATTACTCTGTAATAAATGCAATCCATCATTTGCAAACAAATTCTATAAAAAGATATTCTCAGGATGAGAAGAACTATTAAAGAATTAACAATCAATATCCTTACAAGAGTTCAGCTGAAAATCAGAAAGTAATTAAATAACATAATTCTTGGTCAATAGTTCAAAGATGATATCTTGTTTCTCAGAAAAATCTTAAGGGAGAAATGAAGCACTGAAATACTATAAGGTCACTATACAAGAAAGTGATGTACACATTTCTGATTTCAAAGTGACTATTCATTTGAATCAGTTCTAATGAGATGGATGAAACTGGAGCCCATTATATAGAGTGAAGTAAGCCAGAAAGATAAAGACCAATACAGTATACTAACGCATATATATGGAATTTTAGAAAGACAGTAACGATAACCCTATATGCAAAACAGAAAAAGAGACACATATGTACAGAAGGTGACTCTGTGGGAGAAGGTGAGGGTGGGATGTTTCGAGAGAACAGCATCGAAACATGTATATTATCAAGGGTGAAACAGATCACCAACCCAGGTTGGATGCATGAGACAAGTGCTCGGGGCTGGTACACTGGGAAGACCCAGAGGGATGGGGTGGGGAGGGAGGCAGGAGGGGGGATCGGGATGGGGAATACATGTAAATCCATGGCTGATTCATGTAAATGTATAGCAAAAGCCACTACAATATTGTAAAATAATTAGCCTCCAACTAATAAAAATAAATGGAAAAAAAATAAAATAAAATTTTTAAAAATGGGGGGAAAAAAGTGACTATTTTATGTTATTACCTAATGGATAAAATCCTCATTTATTTTTAACTTGATGAAGATTGATGCTTGCTGTTTTGCTACACAGCTACTTCTGACCATGTAGCAGAAGTTTTAAAATGTGAATTACTTTAAGGAACACAGTTTCTGATAAAAAGCAAATGGAGTATGGACAACCCTAAAGCAGGTCACACACATGCTTTAAGAATCTTTTGGAAAAACCAAAGAAATGGAAGTTTTAAAAATAATTTTCCCTTCAAACAGCTCAAACTCAAGAACCCAATGGGGGTGGGTGGGTGTGTGTGTGTGTATGTGTGTGTGTGTGTGTGTGTATGTGTGCGCACGCGCGTGCGTGCACACATGTATATGTGTGAAGGGCCGATAGAGGTTTCAAACCCTCAAACATTTTTGTTCACAACACTTAAAATAATGTGGGACTTTATTTATTTTAGTTACATAAAGTTTGATTCAAAAGAAATATACTGATACAGCTGCTCCTTGTCTATTCTAAAATTGTGAAAACATCATCAATAAATACACAAAGTGGTCTAACTCTTGATTCTTCCAGTGTTTGGGATAATTAACACAGAATTAAAAAAAAAAAGATTGCTATCTAGGAGGTGAAGGAGCTGGTGGGGGGGTTGTAACTTACTTGAGTGGGTAGTTGAGGGATTAAGAAAAGAGGCATAATTGACAAGTCCTGTTCAGTGATACTCATGGGAGAAGTAAAAAAAATATTTGGATTCTGGAAATCATTTCTCACCCTAGGCTTGTTGTTCTTGTTCAATGTACAGAACTGCTTTTTGTTGCTGTGCACAAACCCTAGCAGTGAAAATCACTTTTTCTTTTTTTTTGAAAATCACTTTTTAATTTGATTCTCTTGTTTCTAGTCTAACTTAAAAAACTGTGTCTCAGGAAAAAGGTAAGAGAATAAGAAAGTGGCAATAACTAAGTAAACTATATTTATCGAAATCAAATTAGGTGTTTCTAGCATTGCATCTTATAAAAATGACTGGAAAGATTTTTTTCTTTCCAAAGGAAGGTAAATTTGGGCTGGCCTGACTTAGAACATAGCCTGTAGGTGTGTATTAGTTCACTTTCGAGAATTCTGAAGGTATCTAAACAAGATAGCAAAGAAGCCTATGCAACAGGTTTGAAGAGATAAGACAGACATATTAAGAACTCTGGACAGAGAAAATTGTCCCTTCAAATAAAAGTTCAAAATTATAAGTTATGTGCGTGGTGCTCTGAATTACAACCACTGTTTTGCAATCTAACTGCTTATCAGATAGGCAGTGCTAGATAGCCTACATAAGGCTGAAGGATATCATGCATGTGTGCACAGTGACTAAGTCATGTCTGACTCTTTGCAACCCTTTGGACCGTAGCCTGCCAGGCTCCTTTGTCCATGGGATTTTCCAGGCAAGGATACTGGAGTGGGTTGCCATCTCCTCCTCAGGGGATTTCCCAATCAGTGGTTGAACCCATGTCTCCTGCAATGGCAGGCAGATTCTTTACCACTGAGACACATGGGAAGCCCTGAAAGATATCAGGGGTTACTTCAGTGGAGTTTAGTGACTATTATTAGCA
This sequence comes from Cervus canadensis, assembly GCF_019320065.1. Lineage (NCBI taxonomy): Eukaryota > Metazoa > Chordata > Mammalia > Artiodactyla > Cervidae > Cervus > Cervus canadensis. Next base: position 49,151,909 of record NC_057397.1, on the reverse strand, counting down.
AACTGGGGAATGTTTTTTCATATAATAATGCACTCTTTGTTAAAAACACTTAATTGTCTTATGATATTATTTTATGCTTATGTAATTCTTCTAAATTGAATATTTATGTGTATATTTATTTTATTTTAATTTAAAAGTTGGCTACAATTTGAGTCATCTGGGATGTGGAGAAGGGGTGAATTCTTCTTATAAGAACACTGATCTTTGATTTAGTGGCAAAAATCTTACTCTGAATGTTTAGAAAGGCAAAAATTCATCCCCATCATCCCATCCATTGCCAAGTTGGGAACTCAGAGAAACAAATACTTATTAAATTGCTCTGCTTAAGTAACAGATATTTTGAGATTTATCCTGCTATATAGTGGAGGGAGCACTGGTGGCGAAGATCCCCTGGAGACCCACTCCAGTAGTCTTGCCTGGAGAATTCCATGGACATAGAAGCCTGTCAGGCTACAGTCCATGTGGCCACAAAGAGTCAGACATGACTGAGTGACTAGATTAACTAAAATATGACTTCTGTCCTTATAAGAAGAAAAGATTAAGAAACATATACACACAGATGGAAGACCACATGGAGACACAGGAAGGTAGAGACAGGCATCTATTAGCTAAAGACTAAAGCCTTAGAGGACAACCCTGTTGACACCTTGATCTCAGACTTCTAGCCTTTAGAACTAAGAGGAAAGACATTTCTGTTATTTAAGCCACTTAATCTGTTATACTTTGTTATGGCAGCCTGAGGAAATTAATCCAGTTATAGTAAAATTGTGTAGGTCATAATAAGGGAGAGTGACCTCATATGAAATGTTTAGTATTATACATCTTTCAAAATAGAATGTTTTCCTCTCAGATTTTTACACTAGCCTGAATAGATAGATTAATTCAATGAAGGTACTCTTTAATTAGGGAAAGATCATGTTATATTTGTAAAATTCAATCGTCAGAGCACAATTCTGACAAATATATACATTTACTATAATGCTTACAGGGGTTCCTTCTCTTTCCTTTTTTTTTTTTGTAAAGAAAAGGTTGGAAGATGAAAGGGGTCAACAATGTAATTGAAAAATTATATAAATATTTCTATTTGGATTTGGGAATAGTGATCCAATCACAGACATGAAGATTCATTCTTTAAAAATTTTAATAGACAATATTATAATCTTATAGGATATAGATTATTTGATCAGTAATATTAATTATCCTGGGTGGGAGTGGACACTTTACTGACAAATCATTAATTCACATGAATTTGACACAGCCATTTTTCTGAAGGCCCTGTAAGTGTGGGTATATGGGTAATGTATGTAAGCAGATGCCTCAGGCTGCAATATGGTAGCAATTCAAATGTATTTACAGCATCTTTACCTTTGACAATCTAGCAGAACATAATTCCCAGGCCCTTCAAAATATAGGGCAACTAAACATTAAGTTAAAAGTTATAGATTCATATCTCAGTAGTGTGTACATATATATATATGTATATATACATATATATATGAATAAAAAATATTCATCTTATATATCTCATTAGTATTGATAGAGCATTAAGCAAATAGAAAATTAACTTCAGAACAAACTGAAGGCTAAAAGGGGAAAACATTTTGAAACACTCAAAACACAACTGACTAGTGCAATAAAATTAATCATTAATTTGGTAAGTAGAGAATGTCAACTATTCTTTTAGATAATCTGTTTTTTAAAGTAGAAAAGTATTTTTAGAAACCTTTCAAATGTAATTTTGATAGAGTGTCCTGGTTCAGCTTCAATCACCCATTCACAATTCAGAGAGTCTTTATAGTATCCTGGCCATCCTGGTGAAAGAATCAATCCACTGGGAGCTGAAAAATGGCCACCACATGGAGCTGAAAAATAAAATCAGAGAATAGGTAAAAATAGAATGCTAGAGAGTAAGCTGCAGAAGATATTTTTAGTATTAATTATGTTTTTTAAAATTAATCTGTGTATATATACTGGAGAAGAAAATGGCAACCCACTCCAGTATTCTTGCCTAGAGAATCCAGTGGACAGAGGAGCCTAGTGGGCTGCTGTCCATAGGGTCACACAGAGTCAGACACAACTGAAGCAAATTAGCCTACATGCGTGTTTTGAAAGTAAAACATCTAGTCATTCTATTATTGAATGATTATTTTCCCTTAAAAAAAAAAACTTTACTTTTTGAAATAAGGTTTAGTTACACACTCAGCATGTCAGATGAACTCAAGTCTCCCAATTATATCCCTTAAATATGTTCTTGTGTCTCCACCATTTTCCCCATTTTCAAATCTTGGAAAAAAACATGTTAGTTTTAATTTCTCTCTTTCATTTTCTGATTTATGTATCAAATACTGTTAATTCATGTTACACTGTCTAAAACTTTGATCTTCCTTTTATCAGAGTCCCTATTACAATTTTAGGCCTTCATTGATTCAGTTTCTTCCCTGATCTCCAATCTGCTAATATCTCTCTTACTCCAGCCCAGCTGTCAGAATAATGCCCTTCAAAGTACAGTTTCATCATACCATTTGCTTTTCTAGACAGGTACTTTGATCTCTTTTTCCTTTAACATCAGATTCAACTCAGCTCATCATTTCAATAATTTAATCTTCTGCTTTCTTCTAAACTCATACACAATTGAAACTGCAATGATAGCATTTTAATTCCAGTAGGTACTGATAAGGTATTTTACTGTAAACACCTCATTTTGAAGAGAAATAAACCAAGTTGAGAGAACAACTTGTCAAAGTTCACAAGACTTCACAGTCTGAAAAGTATTTTCAAGTCAGCTTTACAAAACAGGACCTCAAAACCAGCTCTCTCCCATTATTTTCAATATCATTACATGAAATCACCATCCATGGATTTGAAAAGCCCAGAAATTTAGAAGTAGTCATCTGTTAGAGTCAAACCTCGGTCTCCTTCACTGCAGGTAGATTCTTTGTTGTCTCAGCCACCAAGGAAGCCCATTTTCCTTACTATTTACTCCCATATCCAACTCATCCTCAAGCTCATTCTTTTTTCTCAATGTCTACAGCTGCCAGATTTAGTTTAAATTAACCATAATTTCATATCTGGAGTAAACCCTCTTAACTGACCCTCTTGATTGGTCTTCTCATCTACACTAACTATCCTCCACACTATGGTCAGAGTTCTTTTCTAAACCACAAACATCCTTAAATGGTCTCTTGCCGTGCTTACCAACAGGCCATGAATGATCTAGCTACTGCCTTAAACTCTAGCCTGTACTCTGAACTTCTCCCGCTGCACTCAGCAGCCCTGATACATTAGCCTGCTTTATATCTTCAGGAGGAACACAAAGAGGGGATAAAATGCAACAAAAATATTTGAATTATTAAAAATTATTTGGAAAGTCAAATGTATACTATATCAGCTTCAACAAATTAGAGACTCTTCCCAATGACTTAACATTTTATATTTTTATTTTCTTTAAATATTTCATTTTTAACTCTATCTCATGTGTTTATATTTTTGTCTTTGTTGTTTACTTGTTTCTTTCAGTTTTACCATATAGAATTTCAAAAACCTATTGTTCCAGGCACTGTTTTTACACTTTCTCATTCTAAAGTAATTGGCATAACCCAAACAAAATAGGATATATGTAATAAATTGGCTTAAGGATCAAGCATTATTATAAAATGTCATTTGTGAAAAATATTTTTTATATGAAGTTGTCAAAATTTGTTATTTGCATGAGTAAGGACTTTCACATAAAACTAAATTTTCTTCCTTATTAGAATTTGATTTTGTTTGTTTAAAAGTTTTCACAGGATAGTATTTTCATGAGGATTATTTACTTAATGATGACTTATAATTAAATTTCCTGTAGGGTTATTATGCATTTCAAAAACGAAATTATGTGCATAACAGTCACTTAAATTGCCATATTTTAAAAGACAGAGGAAAGCATTTTGGTGAGAGAAGATCCCTGAAGTATGGGATTTCTAATGGTAATACCTAATATATCATCAACTCATACTGTTCTAGGAAAGTATTTGTACACTTCAGTATAATCATAATTAAAGAGGTAATTAGTCATAAAATTAGCAATTGAGTAATGGGCCATTAACTATTAAAAAGTAGAAACCCAGAAGCATTTTGGTTGGTCCCTCATTACAACATGTTAGAGAGGCAGAATTGTTCGGAAAGAGTATTAAAGCAAAGGAGTAGCATAAATATGTTGTGACTGTTTACTGAAAGTATTTTCCCAAATAGTGACCTTGCTACAAAGTGATTATTCCCCTAATTAACATACAACTTATTTCCATAATGCCTGAAAATAAATATGCAGCTATTGAATTTTAAGAAATGCTTACATAGTTAACACCAAAAGCTTGTGTACCTCAAAGTATAATGGTACTACAGTCTTTAAAAAAACTTCTGGAAAAGACAGTATCTTTGACAGAACAAAGGAAACTTGGAATATATAGTAAACAGAAAGTAGATCAAGATACAGGGAATTATTTTCAAGTTATATTTATTCATTCATCATTTACTCATTTGTATTTCCATCATTCAGCAAACACTTGTGTGTCAGATACGTGCCCCTGTGATATTTGGACTACCTCTAAGTTATCAGTGTCCTAGATATATGGCAATATGTAAGAAGTCCTATGTATTTATTATTTATGTAATATTTAAAATAATCCAACCACATATGTACCATTATAGATCAGAACATTGATGTGTAGAAATTTTATATAATTTGTACATCAGCTAGCAAGGATTTGAATAGAGGCAAGCTGACTCTAGAAACTTCTTTACAAATGTAATTAAGATATTCTCATTCCTTTCCTCACATTTCACATGTGCAAAATACAGAAATGTAAACATAAAAAATAATAAGGTTATAAGTTATATAAACATTAGTAAAGCAATGCTCAAAATCCTCCAAGCCAGACTTTACCAATATGTGAACTGTGAACTTCCAGATGTTCAAGCTGGTTTTAAAAAAGGCAGAGGAACCAGAGATCAAATTGCCAACATTCGTTGGATCATCAAAAAAGCAAAAGAGTTCCAGAAAAACATCTATTTCTGCTTTATTGACTATGCCAAAGCCTTGACTGTGTGGATTACAATAAACTGTGGAAAATTCTGAAAGAGATGGGAATACCAGACCACCTGACCTGCCTCTTGAGAAACCTGTATGCAGGTCAGGAAGCAGCAGTTAGAACTGGACATGGAACAACAGGCTGGTTTCAAATAGGTAAAGGAGTACATCAAGGCTGTATGTTGTCACCCTGCTTATTTAACTTATATGCAGAGTACATCATGAGAAACACTGGGCTGGAGGAAGCACAAGCTGGAATCAAGATTGCTGGGAGAAATATCAATAACCTCAGATATGCAGATGACACCACCTTTAAGGCAGAAAGTGAAGAGGAACTAAATAGCCTCTTGATGAAAGTGAAAGAGGAGAGTGAAAAAGTTGGCTTAAAGTTCAACATTCAGAAAACTACGATCATGGCATCTGGTCCCATCACTTCATGGCAAATAGATGGGGAAACAGTTAGAAACTTTATTTTTTTGGGCTCCAAAATCACTGCAGATGGTGATGGCGGCCATGAAATTAAAAGACGCTTTACTTCTTGGAAGGAAAGTTATGACCAGTCTAGATAGCATATTAAAAAACAGAGACATTCCTTTGCCAACAAAGGTCCGTCTATACAAGGCTATGGTTTTTCAGTAGTCAATGTATGGATATGAGAGTTGGACTATAAAGAAAGCTGAGCGCCAAAGAATTGATGCTTTTGAACTGTTGTGCTGGAGAAGACTCTTGAGAGTCCCTTGGACTGCAAGGAGATCCAACCAGTCCATCCTAAAGGAGATCAGTCCTGGGTGTTCATTGGAAGGACTAGTGTGGAAGCTGAAACTCCAACACTTTGATCACCTTATGTGAAAAGCTGACTCATTTGAAAAGTCCCTGATGTGGGAAAGATTGAGGGCAGGAGGAGAAGGGGACGACAGAGGATGAGATGATTGGATGGCATCACTGACTCAATGGACATGAGTTTGGGTGGCCTCCAGCTGTTGGTGTTGGACAGGGAGGCCTGGTGAGCTGCAGCTCATTGAGTCCCAAAGAGTCAGACACAATGGAGTGACTGAACTGAAGTTATATAAGAAAGATATACCCATGGGCAAGGGGTCTGGAGGAGGGCATGAATTAAGGCTTCATAGAAGAGACTCCATTTAACTTGAGTCTTCAAGGATAAGTCAGAGTTCACCAAGAGACAGACAGAAGATACTGTAAATGGAAGAAACAGCACGTGCTTAAGAGTAGAAGGCTGAATTAGCATAATATATTTTTTTAGGGAACCAAGAAGTGACGAGAGATGAAGGAAAAAGAGTAGAAAAGGACCTGATAAGTTACATTAAGGAAAATGAAAATAGTCAATTGAAAAACTTTTAAAGGCTACATATACATGTATAGATTAAAAAAACACAATTTTCATTTAAATGGAAGCTACAGGTATAATGGATTAGGAACAGTGCACCTGGAGTTGGTGAGTACAAATAGGAAACTATTGTAATTACCTAGGAAGGTATAATCAGATTCTGATTTGTGGTGGTAACTAGAAAGGGTTGAATATGAGAGATATTTAGGAGGCAGATTCTAAAGCATCTACTGATTACATGCAATGATTGAGCAAGATAAAAGAGTTGGGCTAAGATAAATTGGTTACTGGGCCCCTGTCATGAACTACATTATAGAAGATAATTCCATTTGCTAAAATAGGAAACACAAAACAAAAAGGAGTTTTACATGGAAAGATAGTAAGATTCACTACTGAGGCAAAAAGGACTGTGAAACAAGAGAATATAGAATCTGGAGTTCTCAGTTATACATGTCACTTTCAACATAGGTTGATGTTAAAGCTTCAATGTAAGCAGAAGATTAAGGTGAAACCTTACAAAAGAAAATAAAACAGATTTAAGATGTAACCTTTGGAAAAACATTTTAATTTAATAAAAAAAAATATAAGTAGGTATTGTTATGCATTATAACACTACAGTGGGGTGAGGCTAGGATGGACTATTTCTATTTGGGTTTCCTCTCTCCTAATTGTGGGTGAATTGGATGACTTTAGCTGATAAAATAAATAAATATCTAAATTTTAGTAAGTTAACAGAATAGTTTATTTCTCATTTGACCAAAATGGCTTTCAGTTTGACTAAACTTTAAACAGGCTTCTTCAAGACTCTGGACCCCCTCACTCAATTTTCTCCATTAATTTTCAACTAGCTGATCTCAGCCCTTAACAGCCTTCCCTCAGTGCATTTGAGTTCAATCTATCCTCCCCACTGCAACCATCTTGAATAAAATCTTCCTCGCCTGTTTAACTCTGGTGAAATTTTTCCTTGGCATATTCATGTACCAATACAATGAAGTGTACCTGTCAGAAGAATAGCTTTCCTCCTAGTCTCTCAAGACCCAGGATGACAAAGCCTCAGTCATTTTCAGTATGCAATTTCCTAGATTGCTATGGAGGCCATTTCCATTTCAGTTGACAGGAAACAGAGCATTGAGGGCCACTCTGCTTATGCTTTTTATGGATCATAGCTTGGAAGTTATTTATATTACTTCTACTTACTCAGTTGAGCACACTTAGCTGCAAAGAAGGCTGTGATATGAAGTCCCTCAGTTGGGTAGCTATTTCCTACCTACAACTCTGTATAATGAATGGGGTAACAGCTTAAAGGTAAACAGCTAGCCATTTCTGCTATACCAACTAAGCTGGTCATAATGCTTTCCACTTTAGCATATGTTTTCATATACATAACTTACTTATTTTAATAACCATGCACGCATGCTGAGTTGCTTCAGTTGGCCAACTCTTTGCACCCTATGGACTGTAGCCTGCCAGGCTACTCTATCCAAAGGATTCTCCAGGCAAGAATACTGGAGTGAGTAGCCATGCCCTTCTCCAGAGGATCTTCCTGATCCAGGGATGGAACCTATGTCTCTTATGTCTCCTGTCTTGACAGGTGGGTCCTTTACCACTAGGGCCACCTGGGAAATCCCTTTTAATAATCAAGTAGCATAAAAATGCTGGTTTCTTTCTCATATCAGTTTTGTAGGTAAGAAAAAATATCATCAAACATATGACTTGATGAGAAACACAGATCTAGGTAGTGAAGAGGTAAAATTCCAATTCCAAGTTAGTAACTACTTCCATGATAGATGTATTTGATTAATTTTCTAAGAGAGACATTTATTTAAGCATATCTATTCTCCTTAAAATAGGTTTAGTGAAGACAGAAATGAATGGTTAGGGGGATAAAATACTCAACTCAAAGTAACTCAATTTTAATGTAAATCTGAGATTCTAACCACACAATTTTAAGTGCTTCTGTGATATTAATTTATTTATTATTTTTGTATTTATTAATTCTGACAAACATTTATTTAGCTTTTGCTATATATAAGATACTATGCTAGGTGATGCAATTTTTAAAAATTTATGTGACATTATATTTCCCTTCAGGAAACACACAGTTTATACAAGGAAGACATTCATAGCTAACATGTAGAATAAGTGCATGTTTGATCTAGATAGGCTAGAAATGTGGGGAAGAGACAGGTAAAATCTCAAGGGCATTAGAAAAGAGTTCTTGAAGGAGATTTTGTCAGAGGTGAGTTCTATTAAAAAGAAAAAAGAAATGAATAGAAGACGGGGGTTATGGAGGGAAGACAGAAAGACCAGAGAAAGAAAGTGAGAAATACTAAAAACAAGCAGAATCCTGGAGGGCCTTCTCAGGTACATGTATCCCACTTCTAATTTTTAGAAAAAAAAACCAAAAATCAAAAAAAAGCTTCAGCCTCCTAGACCTTCCCTGAGTTCCAAAGGGCAGATTTACAATTTATTGCTCAGGGAAGTGAGGGGATGCAGAAACAGTATATCTTTTAGAGTTCCTCTACAAGAACTAAGGCCCTTCATAGGAGGAAGAGAGTAACTTCAGGCTGAACACAAGATTCCTGAAATATCATTCTGTTACCTTACCACCAACCAATCACAAGAAAGTCACTGACCCTATATCCCTCACTTCAAATTCTGTATCTAGAAACTCTTCTCTGGGACTTTTCTGGTGGCACAATGGATAAGAATCTGCCTGCCAAGGCAGGGGCCATGGGTTCAATCCTTGGTCCTAGAAGATTCCACATGCTTCATGCAGAGCAACTAAACCCATGTGCCACAACCACATGTGCCTAGAGCCTGCTCCACAACAAGAGAAGCCAAAACAATGAGAAGAAGCCTTTGCACCACAACAAACAGTATCCCCCGCTTGCCACAACTAGAGGAAACCCATGTAAAGCAACAAAACTCAGATCAGTCAAAAATTAATTAATTAAAAATAGAACAAAAAAACAACAATAAAAAACTCTTCTCTGAAAACCACCAGGGAGCTGAGTTCTTTTGAGCATGAGCTAACCATTCTCCTTGCTTGGACCAAGCAATAAACCTTTCTTTGTTCCAAACTGCAATATTTTGGCTTATTTAGCCTCCCTGTGCACATGAAATTAGGTCCAATACTTCTGTATGAGAAAGTCTAGTAGTTCTTTGTTTCTGTAACTTACAGTTAGTGAGGAAAAGACCTTTTGGTTTCATGTGGTAGTTACTGCTTTTGAAGACTTTCAAACCTTTCTAGACATCTACAGGTGTCATTTCGTTGTTGTTGTTTAGTCCCTAAGTCATGTCAGTCTGCCAGGCTCCTCTGTTCATGGGATTTCCCAGGTGAGAAAAAACTGAAGTGGGTTGCCATTGCCTCCTCCAGGGGATCTCCTGACTCAGGGATTGAACCATGCCTCCTGCACTGGCAGGCAGATTATTTACATCTGAGCCACCAAGGAAGCCCAAACATCTAGAGATGAGTTTAGATTAAAAACTTATTAAAACGCAGATTCCCAGAACACTCTCCTAGTAATTATAACATAAGAACCAGAAATCTACATTGTTAACAAAACCATCACTCGATTCCCATCCCTCAGGTCATTTTACAACTCTTGGCTCACAGACCGTGGTGACAAAATCTAAGAGAATATGGCTAATCTGTATAATCACTCAGGTTCCTGGCATAAAAAGGTAATTTCCATCCAGTGAAATACAGATTACTGCCTCTAATCCCCCTTCCCACTTTATTTTTTTTCACCCCTCCCCACTTTAAACAATGAAAGCAAAGCATAAATGGTAAAGTAGACAAAATTCATTTATCCTGTTTCATTTTTCTAAGGCCTGAAGAAAGTCTGTTATAAATAATTCTTACTGGAGTACTAACTCATTTCTGTGTTGCTTTAAGTAGAATGGACAAATTCAAGATACCTAGTATGCTTTGAGATATAAAAGAGTCAGAAATATTTCAGACTGTATTCAGATAAAAGTCTTTTGAATAAAAATGTTACAGAATCTTGGTGTTCTTTCATCTTAGAAATGACAGGTGCTCAGAAGGGGATTAAGGACCTGAAGAAGAATTAGGTTTTGATCTCAGGGATTATAAACAAGGAGGGTTCCATTTCCTTCGTCTTTTTTTTTTTAAAAAAAACTTGCTTCATAGTGCGTAATTGATTCAATGGACATAAGTTTGACCAAACTCCAGGAAGTAGCGAAGGACAGGGAAGCCTGACATGCTGTAGTTCCTGGGGTCGCAAAGAGCTGACCATGACTGAGCGACTGAACAAGAACAACAACAAAGTAACCACCTGTTCTGTCTAACCTCAGCATACTGGATGATGCTTCAAGGAAAATTACAGGAAACAAGTTGCATCTCTATCTTGGGTAAAAAGAGAAAGCCAGAAATATAGATATTAAAGTGCCAGGAATGCAGAGAAGCAATCCTAGCTCTGAACCTCTTTTCATTTCTATAACAACTTCTACTCTTCTCTTGCCCAGCTCCACAGAAATTAGGTACAAACTCCTGAAGATTGCTATTAAATTAGTTTTCGCTATGGTAGTCCTCTAGGAATTTAATACTACCTTAATATGTAACTAAAAGAGGAGTCTATTGTTAGATACGAATAGGCAAACATGTGTGAATACACATTCTTTCTATGAGACCCACAAATATAGTTTAGTCTATGCATCAGATTGTTACTCTAATTGCTCCCTCAAATCAACTACCTCCAGAGAGTGAAATCTCTGTGAATGAGGATTTCCTTTCTTTTGAGGCTAATTGAGACTCAAGAAAAAAATCCCTTATTCTCAAAGGGTAAGTTCATTGGCAAGCAAGTCCAGCCTTGCTGTCAAACAGTTTTCCCAGGGACTCTAGTCCCATCCTATTCACTCAAGGAATTCTCTCAGACATCCCATAATGGGTAGGAAGCCATAGTTATTCAGGGAGTTCTCCACTGAGAACAAGGAAGTTCTTGCTTGAGTAGGCATTTTATGGAGTATTATGAAAATCGTGGAACACAAACAGAAATTTCTTCCTTTCTTTCTTTTATCCTTAATTATAGCCTTCAAACATGCACTGATAAATCTTACTCTCCTTAAAGAAATGTTGGGTGCAGCCTCTAAAATTCTCATCACTTTCAGTATTAAAAACACTTAGTCCAAATTAATTTAAAATTTTTATTTCCTCCACCCACCCACCCAAGGTGCATCTGTGATCACCTTGGAGGATGAAGGGGAGGATACTGATAATGCACCAGTAGTTGGTGATTCATTCCTTCATTCACTTCAGCAGCTGGAAAAGAGAAGATGCTCTCCCTTGCTATGAGGGGATACAGGAAAAGCTGAACAACCTTTGACTCTAACAGTTTAATTAGATACATAGACATTAATAGATAGATATCTCAATCTCTCTTTTCTTTTGTTGTTTATATAAATTGGTAGTGGGATAGCTGAGTTATGATTAAGAGAAATAAGTCAGAACCCACTTAATAAACCACAAATGAGGTGTGTGAACCTCAATTTTTATGGAGGGGGATACTGAAAAATCTTTTTCCTTAGTGGGTATGATATAGGTTGCCAATCCCAAAGTAACAGGACATTTTGCCTAAAAACACTGTTAGTCATACATTTTGCTTCCACTGTTTTTCTCCTCAGGGAGGCCAAAATGATAATAATATTAGAAATTATGATGAGTCTTCACAAGGAAGTGACAACTTTTCTTTCAGTTAGTCTTAACTCAGCATCCTTAATTAAATCAAATGCTTTGAGCCAATAGCATTCATATGACTCTTCCAATGTATTTTATTAAATGTAATCCTCTTTATCTATAATGCAGTTCAATGAATGTATTACATCCTAATTATATTCAAGAACATGACCACGTAATCCAGAAGGCCAATATTCCATTTCCATTTTTGTTGAAGGGATTGCTTTAGATCAAAGTGGGTGTTGCTATCTACAGTCAAACAGGGCATGGGGGACAAACAGCCAGGTAAAAAGAGGGAGAGAAGCAGATAGTATATATGTATCAGTCCTAGAGGAGAAATAACTATGAAGAAACTAATAGGTGGGCACAGGTAAGCTGAATAACAAACGATTTCTACAGAACGGAATAGGAGCTAGAGCAGAAGCGGTGAGACTAGTCAGAAGACTGTTGCAGTAATCTAGGTCACAGACGATGGCTGCTCGAACCAGTGTCAGCAGTTAAGGAAGTAACAAGCAGATGGGTTTTGAAAATAAGTATTCAAAGTAGAGGTAACATATTTTTCTGATGGATTGCGTATGGTTATGATAGAAAGAAAGGAGTCAGGAATTACTCCTAAGAGTTTTTGCTGGAATTACTGGAAGAATGGATGTCCTATTAATGATGATGGTGAAAGTCTGTGACAGTATCAGATTTGGAGTGACCAGGGAATCTGATTAGTTTTGGACAGGCTAAGTTTGAGATGCCTATTAAACATCTAAGCAGAGATATTGAGGAGGAAGTTGAATAGATGACTCCAGGACTTCAGACAGAGAAATAGGCTGGAGATGGAAATTTGAGAGCCTTAAACATAGATGTCATTCAAGGCTGGAGACTGGATGGAAATTATGAATAGAGTGAATGGAAATAGACGGAAGAAAATATTCAGGACCAAGCTCTGGGACACAAACAGAGATCATAGACATGAGGAGAAACCAAGAAGAGAGACTAACATGAACTTGAGTAGCATATTCATTAAAATGAGACATAATAAGGTATACAATTTCTAGATTAGTCCAACTTTTTTCATGAACAGTTAAATGATTTTAGAGTTTTAAACTATCAAGTAATATTAGATTTTAAAATGTAAATAACATGTGTTTCAGATTTTATAAAAATTATGAATACATTTTAACAAAACTCTTGTTTTTGGTCTGCCAATAAATCCTTCTCATCCTTTAGTTTGAATGAGTACAGTTCAGTAGCATTTTTTAAATGACATTCATCAATGAATAATAAATCCTCATACTCAAGAGAAGTTTCCTTCTATGACTACAACAGAGATAGAAGACAATTTATGTCCAACTGTCTTACAGAAAATCTCTAGATGACTTAGTGCTCACTGTTTGACACCTGGGAAGAGAACTCTCTTGTTTAATTCTAAATCTCAAGGCATGGTATCTCTTTCAAGTTCTTTTGGAATTCATTGGCTGGTTTATTACTGGCAAATATAGAAGCAGGTAGTTATAAAGTAGAAATGCAAGTTAGACAGTAGCTTGAAAAGACAGGTCAAAAACTTGATTTCTTTTTTTTTTTAAATAATGAAGTGGAAAATTGTATTTACCAAGCTTCTATGGAGACAAATTTTAATTGAAAACCATTAGAATGGTATGAACTAATCTTTCCTGAGGGCAGAGTACTTTGGAGTTAATAAGTAGGTCTTGGCTAATCTTAGGGTTAAGTATTGAGGAGAAGGGCTAAATATATGTGAGCAAGAGCATGGGACTGAGAAAAGGAAAATTGGAAGAAAGAGAAGAACAGCTTAATGATGAGATAAATGTATGTGTAGTCATCAGAGGAAAAAAAATGATCATAACAAAGATGGTGTTGATTTTTATATATAACAACTACCTTGAATGGGAGATGAGGGAAAATATAGCTTAGAAAAATATTTGGGATGCTTTCTAGTTACTGCATTGTTTAAAACCTTTGCATCCCAGCTCAAAGAAAATCAAAGTAAAAATTCTATCTTACTTACTGCTTCCTGAATCTGGTTCAGTTCTTGAGTCGGCCTGAATCAAATTAAGCCACACAATTGAGCCACAATAGTAGCTATGATGGTGTAGTCAGTCACCTAGAACCAGACATTCTGGAGTGTGAAGTCAAGCAGGTCTGAGGAAGCATTACTCAAACAGAGCTAGTGGAGGTCATGGAATTTAGGCTGAGCTATTTCAAATCCTAAAAGATGCTCTTAAAGCATATATACCAGCTAATTTGGAAAACTCAGGAGTGGCCCAGGACTGGAAAAGGTCAGTTTTCATTCCAATCCCAAAGAAGAGGAATTTCAAAGAATGTTCAAACTACTTCACATTGTACTCATTTCACATGCTAGTAAGGTAATGATCAAAATTCTTCAAGTTAGGCTTCAAGAGTAGGTGAACCAAGAACTTCCATATATACAAACTAGATTTAGAAAAGGCAGAGGAATCAGAGATCAAATTGCCAATATCCAATGGATCATAGACAAGCAAGAGAATTCCAGAAAAACATCTACTTCTACTTCACTGACTACACTAAAGATTTTGACTGTGTGGATCATGACAAACTGGAAAATTTTTCAAGAGGTGGGAATACTAGACCATCTTACCTGCCTCTGGAGAAACCCATACTCAGGTCAAGAAGCAACAGTTAGAACCAGACATGAAACAGACTGGTTCAAAATTGGGAAAGGAGTATGACAAGGCTGCATATTGTCATCCTGCTTATTTAACTTACAGGCAGAGCACATCATGGGAAATGCCAGGCTAGATGAATCACAAGCTGGAATCAAGATTGCAGGGAGAAATATCAACAACCTCAGATATGCAGATGATACCACTCTAATGGCAGACAGTAAAGAGGAACTAAACAGCCTCCTGATGAAGGTCAAAGAGGAGAGTGAAAAGGCTGGTTTAAAACTCAACATTCAAAAACTAAGACCATGGCATCTGGTCCCATGACTTCATGGCAAACAGATGGGGAAAAAATGGAAACTGACAGTTTTTATTTTCTTGGGCTCCAAAATCACTGCAGACAGTGACTGTAGCCTGAAATTAAAAGACATTTGCTCCTTGGAAGGAAAGCTATGACAAACCTAGACAGTGTATTAAAAAGCAGAGACATCACTTTGCTGACAAAGGTTCATCTACTCAAACCTATCATTTTTCCAGTAGTCATGTACTGATGTGAGAGTTGAACCTTAAAGGGCTGAGTGCTGAAGAATTAATGCTTTTGAACTGTGGTGCTAGAGAAAACTCTTGAGAGTCCCTTGAACAGCACGAGATCAAACCAATCAATCTTAAAGGAAATCAACTCTGAATATTCATTGGAAGGACTAATGATGAAGCTGAAGTTCCAATCTGATGCAAAGAGCTGACTCACTGGAAAAGACCCTGATGCTGGGAAAGATTGAGAGCATGAGGAGCAGGCAGTAACAGAGGATGAAATGGTTGGATGGCATCATTGACTCAATGGACATAAGTTTGAGCAAGCTCCCGGAGATGGTGAAGGACAGTGAAGTCTGGTTTGCTGCCGTCCATGGGGTTGCAAAGAGATGGACATGACTGAGTAATGGAACAATACCACCAATTGATGCATCTATGGCAAACTATTTACAATCTGTCATCTCCATGCCCAGGTCTCCAATTTGGAGGATAATTGAGGGGTATAGTTAATGTCTGTGTATATAAAAAATGAATTTCCAAGGCTTCACAGTTACAGTGCTATGATGCATTTTCTGAATTTTCTGGATTTAGGTAGTGAAGGACAGGGAACCTTGGCAGGCTGCAGTCCATAGGGTTGCAAAAAGTCAGACATGACTGAATAACAACAACAACAAGCAGCTAAATTATTAGAAAAATTGCAGTGCCGGATGGCAAAAAAGAATCAAACATAAGCAGAATGTCAGTGCAAAGTCAAAAGGACAGTGTAGACTGAGGTTGAAATTCCCCCTCTGGGGGAAAATGCGCAATTCAGGATAGGATGTTCCAGCTGGACTCTAGGTGCCAGAGGATTGGACCTGAAAAAATTCACTGATTTACACAAATTCACAAAAATGAGGAACTCAGAAAGCATTTTCTTGAAATAACTATCTGGAACATTGTTCATAGGTAAGGGCACCCAGTTTCCTAGGACATTTGTGTGTTTTCTCAAAAGGGAGGGGAGGTTGATATATGACTTCTAACCTGTTCCACCAGCCTGACATACTCCCCAAAGGACTGGTTGTTGCTGTTGATTTTCCAGTTAAAGTGCCTTAGTAACCATTAGTTCAAGTCATTTCTCTCTTGGAAAATGCTCTTTCAAATGTGCATGAAGAGACTGTATGTGCTAATGGGAACATTGTTTTCAGCTGTTAATGATATTGTATTCTTGTTTATTACTGTTGTTAAACAGAGAATTGTTTATTAGTAAACATATCTCTATAAAAAGTGAGAAATAATACCTCTTCCTTAAAAGGACAGACTGTTTTATTCAGCCCACTTAATTTATTTCTGTTATTGTGTTGCTTTTGTAAGCACTGAGGTTATGACATGAGGTGTTTGGTGCTATTAGTGAATTCAGATCCATCAAAACCTCCATCTAATGGCACTTAGCTTCAGCTCACTAGAGGACATAAATATCAAAATGAATTTGAACTGAGTGCAAGTGTTGGAACAATATGTTCTGGATATGTAGTAAACTCATAGAAATATTTAAAATAAGATATAGCAAGGAAAAGCGCTGAACAATAGGGGCAGCAGGAATAGTTTTTAAGGAATGTTTCTCTGTAGAAAATCATGAAAATCCCTGTGTCAACCCATTACAGGAGACCTATGATAACCATTCATCATGGCTCTAGGATGTGTCTTTGAAGGATACTCCATGCAGAGACTGGCCCTAGATAAAGCCAGTTTTATTCAGGCTACTGTCTAGGTGTGAGTGACAGAGTCATTGATTGTTACTAAATTGAGTTAGGCAGATGGTTTGTGAAATTCAAAGTGAATAATTCCAACGCTAATTATAAAAATTAATGTGTTCTGTTTTCCATCAGCAAAACTGAATGGTCTCAAGGTTTTATAAAGCATCTAATCCTTCTTCCTCATGAGGAAATTTGATCCATTCTAGAGAAAAAAGTTCAAAAATTTAAAAAGATAGCCTAAATCTATCCCTAGGTAATGTATCAGGGTTGAACTTTAGGTCAGTGAATAAAATGTAAAACCCAATTCTGTTAACAATTACATTTAAGCTATCTGAAATAAATCTTAGTTCTGCTATGGGATCACAGAACTGCAATATATTATGATTTCATCTCTCCCTTTCTGTTTGGACAATCTTTTTTCAAGGCCTGTGGCAGATAGAAGGTTTCTTTTCTTCTTAAAGATTTTCCACAGTTTTAGCATTGAAGACTGGTTGACACTAGTGGATCATTAATTTGCCAATAGTGCTTAAATTTCTATATAATTGTGATAGAGAGGAGTTGGGTGGAGAGAGCAATCTTTAAGTGAACTGAAGCCCTGGGTTTTCTTATCAAAACATTTTATAGTGACCTCCTTTGCTCTATAAATTCTGATGAAAACAAATTATTTGCTATTTTCTAATGTTAACACACAGAAATCCATTGTTGTTGTTGAGTCGCTAAATTGTGTCTATTTAGTGACCCCATGGGCTCTACTGTCCACCAGGCTCTACTGTCCATGGGATTTCCTGGGCAAAAATACTGATGTGGGTTGCCATTTCCTTCACTGCAGGATCTCCCCAACCCAGGGATTGAACCCACACGTCTCCTGAATTGGCAGGTGAGTTCTTTACCACTGAGCCACCAGGGAAGCCCATAGAAATCCATACACATTAGCAATTTTTTAACAATGCATTTGATCTTGTAGTTCTTTGTGTTTAGAAAATAAAATTGAAATAGAAGGTTATTTCTATTAATTACAATACATAAACATGTACATAGTTAATCTATATAAAATATTTAAGACAATGATAATTTAAAAAACAGCTAAAATATTAAGCATATATTGGAAACTGTGAGAGAGTCCCAGAGGATAAACTATAATAAATAATAAGCAAAACATTTTTCTGCCAAAATATAAAAGGCTAAATAACAAAGACTATAGGCAGAGAAGGCACTCAGACATATTTCTTTGTGTGAGTTGGAGTGGCTGTGTGGCCACTTGGGGGTTGGGGGAGGAAGTGTTGCAATTAAAAAAAAAAAAAAAAACAGAAAGAAAGAAAGGAGAGAAAAATGAACTTAGAAAAAGAAAAAAAGCTTTCCTCAGCTAATCTCAGGCTTTTATTGTTAGTACCTAAATAGAATTCTGGAAAAACTAAAGGAAGTCTTTAGAATCCTTAATCAGAGTCTTAGAAATGAAACTCACCAGAGTTAGCTGACAGTAGTCTGTTTTATCTGGTGGAAACTGGCTCAAAACATAGCCTGGGATATGGCAGGTAATCTGGCAAGTGCCAGGGGAAGACTGTTTCCAGCCCACGACCATTCTGCCCTCCCTGGCTCTAGTCTTATCCTTAGTGATGTTCCCACTTAGTGTGGGATCCAGAAACTGGCGGGTGAGCCAACTGCATGTAATTTTACTCACATATGCAGAAAAAATATTCTTCTCCTTTGGAAAATTTATAAAGTTCTCTTTAGGAATCTGAGACCCTGTTGGCCCGTGCCAAATGAGAGTTCTGAATATTTTGTTTCACTTATTTTTAAAAAGTTAAATACCATTCATTTTTCATGGTGAAAAGTCTCACTGAAACTGCTCTCTCACATAAAGTAGCAATTCATCAAATGATCTCTTGATGTCAACCTCATTATTTTTACTTCTCCATGCATCCAGGCACCAAACAGCTCCTAAACCAATACCTAAGTTAGCCAAGTGAGGACTCAGTGAGATCCAATTATCTGGAGGTGGTCTCTATGCTTGTCCACTGAGACTGTAAATAACACCGTGCTGGGAGGGGCTCAAGTCATGTCACTTCCAAACTGAAGTGGTTTCCTGTTGCCACAGGATAATTTTTAATCTCCTTAGTGCTGTTACAAAGTATTTCATTCTTCAGAGGCCTCTGAATTTATCAAGCCCCGTCCCTCTATCCTCCACTCCAGTCACACTGAACCAGTACTATGCCTTCTACCTGAAACAAACTTTTATCTCCTACTCTTCCCTCAAATACTAATGAGAACTTTCCTGACTGATTTCCCAAGTCTAGGCTGGGCACTAGGTTAAAAGAATGATGAGCTCCGGGGCAAAGTATTATGGAAAAATTTGAATATTACTTTCAACTCTCTCCTTTTATTTTAGTCCTGCATTGTGCAGATTCATTATGCATTTTAAACATAATAGCATAGTCATAGCCATTGTCAGGGTAACCCCTATGAAGCCCATAATATTTCAGGTTTGGAAAAGGACAGTGAAGTCATCTAGTTTGGCCCTCTGATGAAGTGATTGGAAAGGAGGGAGGTGCTAATTGAAGGCGCTAAGGGGAAAACTTAATTGCATGGTCTGGATTATTTCACCATGAGACATTATGAAAATGTTCAATTCAATGAAACTCAATATTTATAGGTAATAGCTGAATTATTCAATTACACTGGTTATACTTTTAGAAAATATGTATTAAACATCCCCAATTTATTAGCTAGAAATTGAGAAAACAAAGGTCCAATGTCAGTCTGGGCACAGCTAAGAAGAATAATTGGGAAAGCAAAGAAAGTAAGAAACCACTCAAAATTGTCACCTAAAATCACTACATAGTGATCTATTGAAAGGTGTTTAATGATTCTAGTTCATCTATATCTTAGTAAAAGTTCTTTCATATATATTTTTTATAAAATGGTTATGTAACCTTAGAATAGAAAAATGTAATTCAAAATGTTAATTCTTACTGTGTCAATTCTAAATAAAAGCCAACCCACATTCACTCTTACAGATTCTATATTAAAACACTATATACTTGATATATAATATTATCCTTAAGATGATCATCTTTCCCTGTTACCAAGATAATTTATGAGTTTATGTGAGTATATATATTCAAAGATATATCGATACTCACAAACATTGCAGATATATATGTGTGCTATATACATATAACACATATATTTTGTCTTGAACATTCTTGACTACATTATATTACATTCAAATCAAAATTGAAAAAAAAGTTCAGTAAACTATTCCTATAAAATTATACATTTTAAATAACAGGTGCTTTAGCATAAACTTATTCAATGTAATTAATAATAATACATTTTTGAAAATAAATTTATATCATGAATAGTTAAAATACCAAGAAAAATATGACTGGAAACTATAAAGTTTACTCAGCTATAACTGTGAAATATATTGAAGGTAACCTGCATGTGCAACTAATATTTACTATTTATTATTGTATATCATTTAATAAGCACTTCTTTTAAAAGGAGTTTCTAAAAGATTTCCAAAAGTTGAAATAATAAAGATAAAATAATAAATATTAAATGTACAATTTGCATGCTATATGTCTATAGAAAAATACTAAATGATATTTTAAGATTACAACAGTCCTGGCAGAACAACACATTTCCTGTTATGGTTTCTGGTGCATTGTGATGATGGAATTGTATTTTTCACTGAGCATTGTGCTTACCTCCACATCTTGGAATTGGGCCACTCCACATCACTTTTCCATCCATAAGTATACATGTAATTGTTTCTGTTCCCTGGGTTTTAATAAATCCTTCTTCACAAATAACTGAAATTGAACTTCCTAATTGAAAGTTGTCTCCAAATCTCCTTGCATTGATTGGTATTCCAGGATCAGGACACTCATTATGTCCAAATGCTTGAGAACAGCAAAAGAAGAGAAAAACATACAAACTAGTAGTATGAAACAGACCCTTGAGTATCTGGGTGATAAAAATTGATTTTTAGAAAGGTTATGTTCATTACTAGAAAAGCCCTTATTTATTAAAAAAACAAAATAGAGAGACTCTCCTCTGACCACACCTGTTTCTCTCTGATGTGTAATAGATGATGTATCAATGTTAAAATAAGAACTGCACTATAAAATTACAATATTTCAAAATAGAATTGTTTCTGCTTATTTCTTGAAATCATTAGTATATCTAAGTAAAATTTCCAGGTTAAGCTGAACAAAATTCCAACTAATGTTAATACAGAACAGATTGACTACATGTCCTTGAAAATTTCTGTTGTGATTCATTGTTTGGAATAAAGAGATAGTCTCATTGTGAGAATTAACATGAAATGTTTCAATCTAGTATGAAAGTCTTTCAATTTTTCAATAATTTTCCATATATCATTTATTCTCTGCCATCTAGGAAAATGGAAAATAGCTAATTCTTTTGCAATCACTATGTTCTAGGCATTGTGATAGAAGCTGTAGATATTATACATTATCACATCACTTAATATTTAGAACAGCCCGAGAGCCATTTACTCTAAAAAGTAATGTGAAATTCAGAAAAAGTATTAATAGTTTGACTCAGATCATCAAGATACTATTGAAATGTATCCCCTGGTCTGGCTTTAATTTTTTCTCCACAACATACTCTGTCTTGGATCATTTGTCTCATGCCTCTCAAACGAATGCAAGTTTCTTGGTTCAGGGCCACTATCTTATTTCACCTTGTATCATCCAGGATGTGTATTTAGCCCCATCCCAGCAAGTAGCAGAATTGTTTAAGGACAATGTGTTTACTTAAATTTCTCATTTTATAGGTTACATGAGCCCTATAAATTTGCATTGTAAGTGTTTAAATTAGTATAAGATAAATGGAAGAATATTTAAAGTAGCAAGTCTAAACATGTAAAATCTATTTCATGAGGCATGTACAATTTAATATCATATTCATACTGCATGAGTACATGCAGTTATTTCAATTTTTCACTAAATCATCACTGATATTGTTCATAAATTATATAACTGTATTACCCAACTCCTCATTTTTTTTTCCATCTCCTCATTTTTAAGTTAAACAGTACAAAATAATAAAGTGAAAGAAAGTGACAGTGAAGTCGCTCAGTCGTGTCCGACTCTTTGCGACCCCCGTGGACTGTGGTGTACCAGGCTCCTCCGTCCATGGGATTCTCCAGGCAAGGATACTGGAGTGGGTTGCCATTTCCTTCTCCAGCGATCTTCCTGACCCAGGGATCAAACCCAGATCTCCCGCATTGCAGGTATAGGCTTTACAGTCTGAGCCATCAGGGAAGCCACTTTTCCTTTCAGTACAAAATAATTTTAAGTAAATTCTAAAATGTATAAAATTTATTTTGCATGTACACTTATTTCTAATTTCTTTCTGTTGTGCTTCTTAAAAGCATAATTTTGATTAAGTCTGGTTGCTCCTGAATATAACATCTGCTGTATAATTTTTCAGGAAAAAACAATCAGTAGGAAGCATGGGAGTAAGAATTTGAATACAATGGGTTAAATCATTTACTAAAAAACAGAACAAGGAACAAAGGCATATTTCCATAATATCTTCAAGGTACCATAAATATTAAAGATAAAAATATGCATTTAAGGAAATTCCCTGGCAGTACAGTGGTTAGGACTTGGTGGGACCCAAAGTTCATTTTGAAGTCAGAGAACAATGATCCCTGTTTAGCAAACAAACAAACAGATATATGCATTTACAACAACATAAAAAGTGTAAATAGAAAAATGCATATATTCTCTATATTTATACATATATCCTGGGTGTTCATTGGAAGGACTGATGCTGAAGCTAAAACTCCAGTACTTTGGCCACCTCATGCGAAGAGTTGACTCATTGGAAAAGACCCCGATGCTGAGAGGGATTGGGGGCAGGAGGAGAAGGGGACAACAGAGGATGGGATGGCTGGATGGCATCACCGACTCGATGGACATGAGTTTGAGTAAACTGCGGGAGTTGGTGATGGACAGGGAGGCCAGGCATGCTGCGATTCACGGGGTCGCAAATAGTTGGACACGACGGAGCGACTGAACTAAACTGATGAAACATTTTAAAAGGGACTTAGATAAAGCAATTAATTTATAGAGAGGGCCGATATGACACATCATGGCTAAATTAACTTGAACAATGTGCAATTACACATTGACAACTTTTGAGTGCCAGTATTCACTATGAGTGTCATCTTGAAAAGACAATAACCACATTTGGTTACTAATTGACAAAGCTCAGCACCAAATGGGCTGGGGCCAGGGGATGGGGTAGGAGGGCACAATTTTTTTCAGAGAGCAGTAAATTAAATTCTATTATAATGTGACACAAACATTAACTCATCAAATTGGTCAATATCTGATGGAGTGTGGTACTTTTGTACATAAACAATAAAAATCACTGACATTCTATAGCTTCAGGTAAAATATGTGGAAATAGAAGCATCAGTATGTATGTTTGTTAACATACTAAGATATTTTCTTTATGTGATTCTTTTTCTATATTTATACCATGTTATTTTCAGAAAATAATATTCATCCTTTTGAAACACAAAAAATGTGGATGACACAATAGCTAAATAACCTCAAAGAATTCTTAAAACTAGAACAATAAAATGAGCACAGTAATACAACAAGAATTTTCAAAGGAATAGTTCAGAAGGCAACTAAACAATAACTGCTAATGTTTATTGAGCATTTATTAGGTATATATAAAGAATTGTTTACATGCATTACCCTACTCTGATTAAATAAAATTCATATTTTATGACATGATAAATATTTAAACATATTTTTTTTTCCTCTACCTTCTTGGGCCTCTTTCCTCCTCTTCAGTGTATATTGTGTATCTGCATTAACCAGACCTCCTTAGGAGATACTGCTGCTGCTGCTAAGTCGCTTCAGTCGTGTTCCACTCTGTGCGACCTCATAGACGGCAGCCCACCAGGCTCCCCCGTCCCTGGGATTCTCCAGGCAAGAACACTGGAGTGGGTTGCCATTTCCTTCTCCAGTGCAAGAAAGTGAAAAGCCAAAGTGAAGTTGCTCAGTCTGGTCTGACTTGTAGCTACCCCATGGTTGCAGCCTACCAGGCTCCTCTGTCCATGGGATTTTCCAGCCAAGAGTACTGGAGTGGGTTGCCATTGCCTTCTCCGCCTTAGGAGATAACATTCCTTCTTAATCTCATAGGGGATTACCACTTGCTTTGTATATTGTCTCAAAACATTGCATAACTATGTTTTGACCTCTAACAGTGGAACAGTCCTCAGAGCTTTCTGAAAGACTGTCTCCCAGGTTATAATCCACAGGTTGGCTTCAAAAAAATGTTTCATTTCTTTCTTAGATTATTTATATCAGCCAATACATTAGCTTATTTTATTAAATCTAAACCGCTGTTTTTTTTTTATTGACAACTCCTTACAAAAACTCAATATAACTTTATTGATGGGAATGCTGAGGCTCTCTTATTAAACCTAAAAATATATTACAGCAAAGCCAAGATTTGAAGTTTCATAGACTGATTTTAGAGCTGATCTTCTTAATCACTAAGGTATCATCCACATAGTGGCTTTGCTAAGTCAATTTAATAATCCACTGCCCCAAAATTAGTAATTTCCTTCTCTGTGATACTTTGATAGTCTAGTGAATTTTATCTTTGGAATTACAACTCTGTGTTGTCATTATTTGTTTAAAATTCTCTACTGATTTATGAGTATCCAGAAGGAAGATATGTTTGCATACCAATAACAGGGAAATATGTATAGTAGGTGTGAGATTATGCTTATATGATTTCATAAAATGAATTAATATATTGACTGATATAAAATTATATTTGAAATATATCTCCTTAATATCATGCCTCTTA
This sequence comes from Cervus canadensis, assembly GCF_019320065.1. Taxonomy (NCBI): domain Eukaryota; kingdom Metazoa; phylum Chordata; class Mammalia; order Artiodactyla; family Cervidae; genus Cervus; species Cervus canadensis. The sequence goes on along the minus strand of NC_057397.1, from coordinate 49,127,017 downwards.
AAAAGAGAAATGACAATAAAAATATGGTTAGAATCAAAGACTAAAAGACTAAATAACCCAATAAAAATACGGTTAGAATCAAGGACTAAAAGTCCACCCCAATAGAAATTATACATATGATGTGTTCAGATTTCCTTATCTGAGGAACAAGAGGACTGTTTTGTATGATTTCTTTTCTAGTTCTAATTTATAGAAATATGTTATATAGAAAAATTAAACTTACTGTTGTAAGTGATGTTAAAGCCACGTCCTGACATTGAGTGGTCAGCTTGAAATTCCAACCGCAGTATATGACTATTACTAGTAAGATGAGAAGGCACCTCAGCCCCAGTAAAGGTTCCAAGAATTGGGGAGTCTGGAGAGTCCCCGTCTTTAACAGCAAGGAAGTCAAACTGGGATTCCAGATCAAAGTCGTTGAAAGAAAGGTGTATTCGACTTCCTGGATCAGAGATTATTGTCCAGATGCAATTTAAATTATTTCCATATCCTTCTGGATAATCAGGAGAAAGGACTGTTCCCATTGGTGCAGTAAAGTTAGAGAGGCAAGGAACTGTTAAAATAGGAAAATCATAAAATACAGTAGATGTTAAAAGTATCTCAAATACAGTATCTCAATTTATCATTGTCAATAATTACAATAATCAATTAGAAGTTTGAAAAAAATATTAAACAATGTAATCTCTTATAAAACAGAAAAAATTGTTACTGTTTGCACATTATTAGGGAAGGCAACTAGTACCTTGAATTACTGTATGTTAAATATGCACAAAAATATAATTGGAGTAATAACTTATTTTTACATTTATCATGTCCATGTTAGAGTATGGTGCAAAGTTTTAGTTTCTGTATTTCAAAAAAATATTGGAGAAGAATATAGAAATTTTCATACAAAGCTCACAAAATGACTGAAAACAAACAAACAAAAATAATACGTAGGTTAACATTACCAGGATGATACAACCTGAAGAAAACTTGGAGTAAGGGTAATAACTAGGTGAACTTGATTCCTATCATGGGCATGGGATGCTCTGAGAGCTTCTAACACAAATAAGGAGATGAATTAATACATGATAGTGGCTAACACTGGAAAGACAACTAAAAAATAATTTTCATACCATAGTAAGCTTAGTCTTTATTTCCCCACAGATTTTTTTTTAACTTTTAAAAAATCTGATTTAAAACTGATTTAACACAGAAAAGTTAGACAGCAGAGGAAGGATAAGCAAAAACGATCTATCACACAGAGGAAATCATAGTTTAAAAAAGTATTATATTTTGGCTGATTCATGTCAATGTATGACAAAACCCACTGCAATGTTGTGAAGTAATTAGCCTCCAACTAATAAAAGTAAAAGAAAAAAAAATTAAAAAAATTTTTAAAAAGTATTATATTTTCTTCCAGTGTTTCTTCTTACATATTTTTAAACAAAATTGAATTCATACGATTTTGTACCATACTTTATTGACAAAGGATATGAACTTTGGCCCTCAGAATATTTTGCTAAATTCTTGTCTATAAAAGTTGTATTATCTTATACTTAAATAAAACAAAAATGTATTAGATAGTGCAACACCCCTACTAGCATGGATACTGGTATTATCTGACCTTTTTTATTTAATAAGAAGAATGATATCACAGTGTTTTAATGAACACTGCTTTGTCTTCTAGTGAAGTTGAAGATTCTATCAGCATGATCTAAAGCATAGTAGTATTTCAAAAGACTTTACTTCAAGATCTTTAAATCTAGGTGTTCTTCCAAGAAGACAATCTTTGTCTAATATTGCAGAACCTATTAATGTATTACATCAAAAATGGAAATATCTTAAATCATTTTAGTATATGCTAACATTGTGTTTGACTATTTTAAATAATGCTGACTAGAACAAACTTTAAGAAAATCTAGAGAACACTTTACACAATTTTAAAAGGATTTAAGCCCTCAATTCTGATATATGATAAATGTGTAACAAGTAATAATTTCCTTTTTTAACCAACAATAGCTAATTTGAAAATGCAATTGAAAGATAGTTTATGAAGAAAAACAAAGTTATAAAATACAGGACTATAAAAGTTAAGGACTAGAAATAGTCCTTACAAAAATATGAATAACTCATACAAAGAAAATTATAAACTTATTTAGAACAGGAAATTTTACAAAAAAAAAGAGGTGCCATGGATGCCATGTTCCTGAATGAGAAAACATTATATCAAATATGTAAATTATATAGAAATTGCTTTTAAATTTCAATCAAAATCCTAACATAATCTCTTTAGAAACTTGATCTAATGCGTTGGCACACAACTTGGCAAAAAATAAAAAGGCAAGAATAGATGTGAGAATTTTTATAAGCAAAGTGCTACTAAGCATAATATTAAGTCATTACCATAAAATTAGCATGGCACTCATAGATGTATAACACTAGATCAAAATAAGTTACATAAAAAAAATGCATTTGATATAATTAAGGGTTTAAAGTATTGTATCGTGTGTGTGCTCACTCAGTTGTGTCTGACTCTTTGTGACTCTGTGACCATTTTCCTCTGTGCATGGGATTTCCCAGGCATGAATACTAGAATAGGTTGCCATTTTCTTTTCCAGAGGATCTTTCTGTCCCAGGGATTGAACCCATGTCTCTTGCACCTCCTACATTAGCAGGCAGATTCTTTACCTGGGAAACCTAAAGTACTGTGTAGACATCTACTTAATCTGACAAGGGAGATTAGCATGATAGATTTGGTCAGTCCTCCCTCATATACTTAGAGCTTCCCTTGTAGTTCAGTCGGTAAAGAATCCGCCTGCAATGCAGGAGACCCAGGATCAATTCCTGGATTGGGAAAATCCCATGGAGAAGGAAATAGTAACACACTCCAGTATTCTTGCCTGGAGAATCCCATGAACAGGGGAGCCTGGCAGGTTACAGTTCATGGGGTCGCAAGAGTTGGACAGGACTTAACGACTAAACACCACCACCCTCAGATGCAGATCATTAAATCAGAGACTAGGAAACTATCATCTGTGGGCCAAATCTAGCCTGAATTCTAATTTTCCAAATGAAATTTTATTTGAACGTAATCTTGTACTTTCATTTTCCTATTGTCCATGAATGTATTTCCTGCTACACTGACAGAGTTTAGTTGCAAAAGGGACCCACGTAACTTATAAAAGCAAAAGTGTTGAAGAGTCCTCATATGTTCATTAGACATATTAGAAATTTATTTATTTATCACCTTTAAAAAATGCAATATAAATTTCTGCATAATATTTTTCAAATATTAGGAAATATTTGGCCTCTATTCACTTAAAAAGTTCTCAGTACATGTTTAAAAATGCTAAAGAATTTTAAATGTTAAAGAATCAACACTTCCAATAAAGGAAAATGTGTGTTTTGCAGCACAAATTAAAATTTAGATAAAATGAAGGTGTTGTAAAGTGCTAAATTTTTCTAATGTCAGTTATATTTTGAAGTAAGGTTTGTGCTAATGCCCTTGTAGGGAATAAAGGATTTCACAAATGAAAAGCATTATCATTATAAGAGTTGGATACAGATAAAATACAAGAAAATTTTAAAATAATTTTAAAACAAGAAAATTATTTTTACTTTCATGATTATGAGCTTATATGTTACCATTTGTATTGAAAACTAAAATCCAAGCTTTTCAATTATTGCACTCGTGCCTGGTAAGCTGTATTTGTTGTAATGAAGATAGTTTTTAATCTAATCTAAAAGTACATCAACAAATAAAACAAATTATATTTTTGCTTCAGCTAAATTGAAATGCTTCAATGTATTTGAAGAAATATATTATTTTAATCCAAGCATATTGTAGGCCATAAACATTAATGAATTTTATTCTGTGAAATATAAATAAATGGCACTTAACCATGCATTAGTGTGAGCATCTACAAGCAAAAATAAGTTAATGCATTATACATAGAATATAACCTTTAAATATTTTTAAGTGTTCCTGATTGCAAATAAGCATGTACTATCTCGTTAAAAATAAATGAGTCCATTAGAATTCGCTTAGATGTATAATTTCCATAAGAAGTATGCTATCTATAAAGTATAAAATGCCACCAATAAAGTGTTATGAGAACATATGTAAAATATACTTTGCAATTACCAAATGAACTATGTTAACTTTATTTAAATCTGCAAGGAAATTTATAGTTTGACATAAGCACACTTGCTAAAGAGAGTACCAAAAAGTGCTACTCGTTCAAAAATAATTACATGGTTCCAGTTCTTTGCAATTAATTACAAAAGCAATTATATGCAAGGACAGGGTAACATATGCTATCTGGAAGCAAAGCATTTGGTACTCACAGATACAGATGGGTATGTTTGCAGACCATTGGTTATTTTCTTGACAAACAATGGATTTCTCTCCAATTAATTCAAATCCAAACTGGCATTCGAACCTTAAAACATCACGGTTAGAAAATCCATCACCTTCCCTAATTCCATATAAGGGTGTACCAGGATCACCACAACTTTCTTTTTCAATTTCTGTAACAATAGATGATATGTCAGATTTCAAGGGTTTCAGGCATATGATATCCATACAGTCAATTTAGAGACATATACTCTCTAAAGTCAGGATATTTCAGAGCAAAAGATGAAAATGTTCTCCCAGTCTTAATCTTTTGCTACGGTTATGATGTAATTATCTTTAGGGAACACTTAGTGTTTTTCTCTCACTTTGAAGACAGGGAATCAGAGGTCTTCAGAGCTAATGTGGTTGTTCCTAACAGAATAATTGTGAACAATATCCAGATTTTCTGTCTATACTATATACATATAGTACACATATTTACATACATATGTGTTTCCCCCAAATTTCAAAAACGTTTCTTATTTTTGTAACCTGTACGTGATACAGGAAATTGTTAGATTGAAACTAGAACACAGGGTAACATCCTCTGCCTCTGTGCTCCTAGAACAATCAGTGAATTCCTTCCACATGGTATCTGCCACTCTCCCTAGTACTTGTTGGTTGAATTACCTTCCCCAACTAGACCCTTTGAAAAGCTCCTTAGAGCAGAGGTCAATTTAGTATTCCAAATTACCCTTATACATTTCTCAACAAATGTTTTTTGGGTGAATTCAATTGAAGGAGATTGAAAGAAAAAATTCTCTTCAGAGCACATTAAAACACCCTTTCAACATGTGCTCAAGGAAACTTCAAATATCTGGGACCTTCATTGTGGAGTGACCAGGCCAATTGTAGATTATTGTGGTGATTGTTTTGGTTTTTAAGTTTCATGAGGTAACATTAACATAGCTATCCTCAAACAACCAAAAATTAACAGTTAAATTAAAAAACAAACAAACTTTGAGATAAAGTTATGATCTCTCTTGACACTCCAATGATCACACGTTCCTGGTTCTTCTGTAATCAACCAGTACCAATTTGTCATGCATCTTTCCAGTTCTTTCCTCATGCTTTTACAATTATACACACACACACACACACACATAAAATACATATTATTATAAGCATCAGTATTTGCATAAATATAAAAATCCTCTTCACAAAATCTATGTAGTATTGCTTTGTATAAGTATTGTAACTTATATTGCAGTACACTCTCAGCATATTCTATAACATGTTGCTTTTTAATCAAACAATAATTTTGGAGATGTTTTTGAATGCCCTTGTATCCTTAGCAGAAAACATGGATAGTTATTGCGATTTCTTTAATACACTGGATTTGATTTGATATTTATTTCTTTCTGTGTCATAGTGACATTCATTGGTCCTTTGGTCTAAATTTTTTGTTGTGCTGTTTCTGTATAGACTTCATATTGAAGAAAGATTAGCAATTTTCCAGCATTCATTAATCTTTTAGGCTAGGATGTATAACAAGAAAATGATACCTGAGTGTTAGAATTTGCCAAAAAAGAAAAAAAAGCTGACTGAGTCTGGCATAATTTTGAGGTAGATATCTGAACACTGTTTCAATATCTTCTAAGGTTATTTTCCTATTGAAAAAATTGGGGGAGGATTTAGCAACATAAAATCACACACACACACACACACACACACACACATATATATAAAACATATATATATATATGTTAGAGAAGTGAAATTTTCCAAAATTTCCAAGTTGATAGTTTAGCAGGGATAGAATTGTGTTATATAATCTTTAAATATATTTTTATAAATATAAATCATAAATTTTCTTACTCCTAATGCAAGTTATTTGTGATTAGTCTTTCAGTTTTCTTTTCTTCATATTTACAAAATATTGTCAAATTTACTAGTCTACTCAAAGTTCAACTCTTTTGCATTATTTTGCTATTCTTTCTCCACCTTCTTAAGCTTAAATTTTAGGATTTGTTTCTATATTAGTTTATTTTCAGCCTTTCTTGTTTCCTTAAAAATATGCTTTTTAGTCTATAAATTTTCTTCAGAGTACTGCTTTTGTATTTAGAGCTTTTGTTGTTGCTGTTGTTGTTCACTTCTAAATAGTTTATAGTTTCCATCTTTATTTCCTCTTTAAATCATAGTTTCAAAGTGCTTTTAAATGTATGGGTCTAGGCTATCATTTTGTTGCTGATTTGTAGTGCTATTGCTTTAATCATCAGTATAAGTATATCCAGCTCTCACAGTGGGTAAATCAGTAAAACATTCAATTCAAATTTGATATATTTTTCAAATTGAAATAACTTATGTCCTTAATTATCTTTTGTCCACCCTCTCTGACAGTTTTTTAAATAACTGTTAAAATTCCAAATTAAGTATGAATTTTTCCAGGTTTCTTTGTAGCTCAATCAAGCTCACTTACATAGTTCACATCACATTGAGTCATTCAACTTATTCAGCAAATATCTGAGGACCTTTGATGTGCTAGATTCTCTTCCAGGTACTATGTGGGATAGATCAATGAATAAGCAGACAGTAACTCCTGCTTTTTAATAGTGTATATTCCACTGGAAGTTCACAAATAATAATGAATAAAAGTCTTACTTTAGAAGGTGATATGTGCTATGGTGGTGGTGCACTTTTATTTATGTTTAAAATATGTTGCAATTTCTTGAATATTTAATGATTTATTACTTTTTATTGTTTCATAACCTATTATTTTTTTTTCATGGACATGATCTCCCCCTTTATTTTTATAAGGATATCTAGTATAGTTGTTTCAATTTTAAAAAAAATTTTTTTTATCTGTTTCCTTGGGTATAAGCAGAAGTCTGCTTCAAGTGTAGCAGACTAAAGTTTCTTCTGAAGCAGCATATTTGAAAACGTATTTGATGAATCATAATGGTTGTCAAGCCTACGATGACAAGTGCAGGGGGCAATTATTTGAAGGGAAGAACAAAAATGCTGATTTTGAATGAGTAGTCAAGTAAGTGTTTTTATTGGTTTGCTTCTGTAAACTTCAGGCTTATTTCTTCTAATGTCAGAATCATGTCACACTTCTAGGTATAAATTATCTCTGGTAATCCACGGTGAAGTCCACTTTTATGATCTTCACCCTGAGTTGGGGACCCCTCCCTCTTGATAACTACATTTGCCTTCCATTTTATATCTGGGTACTTGGCTCTGGAGCCAAAATATTTTCTTCTGTAGCAATTACTTGGTTTCTCAAGATTGCCAGTGGCCTATTCTCTGGAGGTTTCTGGTCCCAATGAATGATGGCTTCTTAGGCAGAAGGTATAACAATAGCAGCCCATAGAGGCACTGGTTTATGAAATTCTCAGCTTGTCTCTATATTCCATATACATACATATATATATATATATATATTCATATGTTTATTTATATTTATGGGTCTCAGAAATCCCCTATAGCCTTACAATAACTTAGATGTTCTCTTCTTAAGCAACAGATTTTTTTTTTTAATATGTTTTCTATCATCTTTGGGCTAGCGATGAGAATAGGTGCTTACTCTACTATACTATTTTGAAACTATTTTTTTCTTTGCTCCTTTAAAACAATATTCTTTAAATCAATAATATACTTTCAAATGAAGATATAATATTGAAGTTGCAATATTCTCTTAGACTGAGAAACAACATGCAATAAGAAAAATAACCATATACCCCCTGATAGCTCAGTTCATAAAGAATCTGCCTGTAATGCAGGAGACCCTGGTTCAATTCCCAGGTCAGGGACATCCACTGGAGAAGGGATAGGCTACCCACTCCAGCACTCTGGCCTGGAGAATTCCATGGACTGTATAGTCCATAGGGTTCCAAAGAATTGGACAAGACTGAGTGACTTTCACTTTCTTTCACTTATTTTTGAAATTATTTTCTATCAAGGCAAGACTAATAAATAATATCTGAATAAATAATTTATACACACCAGATGAATGTTATAATAGAGTTTTGCACAAAAATCAGTTATTAATAATAGTAACTACCATTTATTTTACATAGAAATTATACTGACATTATGAAAAAACCTTTTTAAAATATTTAATCCTCATTACAAATATATAATGGAACTATTATCACCTCTACTTACTGATAAAAAAAAAAATCAGAGAAGTTAAGTAATGCTCAGAGAAATAATGCTGCAGACTGAATATTTTTGTCTCCCCCTAACTTCATATGGTGAAATATAATGCCCGATGTGATGATATTTTGAGGTGGAGTCTTTGGAAGGTGATAAGGTCATGAGGGTGGAGTCTTCATAAATGGCATTTCTGCAATAATAAAAGAGGAATTCACAAAGGTCCCTTACCTATCTAGCCATGTGAAGACACAGGGAAAAAAAACAGCCATCTGTGAACCAGGAAATGGGCTCTTTTCAAACAGTGAATTTCCCAGGACCTTGATCTTGGACTTAGTATTCATACTTGTTTATAAGTCACCCAGTCTATAGTATTTTTTCTTATAACAGTCAAAACAGATAAGAAATAGATATTAACTTGCCCAATTTCACAAAATCAATAGCACAGTTTAGGTCTGTCTGAATCTATAGCCATGATCCCCAAGCTATTGCAAAGAAATTTTCATTCACTAATTATCCATTTATGAAACATTTGTTTAGTTTCTAACATGTATCAAAAATAAGACTAGGCCCTAGGAATATAAAGACAAATAAGATGTAGCTTATGTCCTTAAATGAGGGCAAAAGGAGGTAGAGCCAAGGCCCGTTGAATTGGAGGTTGACAAATAGGTAAGAATTTCACAGCAGAGGTGAGCCTGAAACTATCTTAGAGCTATTTTACTATATGGACTGAGGAAGAATAAGGAAGGAAAGGTTTCCTAGGTGTAAAAAGAAGAGAAGTATTAGAAAAGATAAGGTCTTTTCTCTTTCTTTAGATGTGGTGACTTGGTGTTAGGAGCCTGAGTTCTTTCAAGATATTATAAGAGAATGTTGTTGTTTAGTCGCCATATCATGCCCAACACTTTTGCTATCCCATGGACTCTAGCCCGCCAGGTTCCTCTGTCCATGGGATTCTCCAGGCAAGAAAACTGGAGTGGGTTGCTATGGCTTGTAAACAACAGAAATTTGTTTCTCATAGTTCTGAAAGTTGAAAAGTCCAAGATCAAGGTGTCAGTAGATTTGGTATCTGGACTGGGCTCATTTCCCAGATTCACCAATGTCTGTCTTTTTGCTATGTCCTCACATGGTAGAAGGGGCTAGGGAGCTCCTAGTGAACTAATTCCATTTATCAGGGACCCACTCTTATCACTTAGTCACCTCCTAAAGGCCCCACATACAAATATCATCACACTGGGGATTAGGTTTCAACACGTGACTTTTAGAAGCACAAATATTCATCCTATAGCAGAGACAGTGATAATGGCAACAAGAATTGAGGAGATAGTGAGGTCAAGTAAGTGATAATGGGGCTAGAGGCCAAAGAAGCAGAAGCAAGGCCAAGGAAGCAGCCAGTAAAGTTGTAAGATCAGGTATATATGAGGGGACTGTGCAAATCATAAATGTATTGAGGATAAGGATAGCTAGACTTCTCACTATCCAGAAGGGGATGTGGAAAATTGGAACGCTGCAAAGAATTCTGAGTGGCTGAACTAAAATTGGAGAAATTGATGTTAATTCATGTTTAAAATATAGATATACACAGATAGAGATGAATGTGCCTGTATTATGTCAAACACCACACATATGCACATGTGTGCATGCACAGATATTGTCCCATCCACTGAGAGTCCTAAAAACAATAAGTACTTATAGCAACAAGGACATGAGTGCTTACATCCTGGTGTCTGAATACCATTCTTCACTAAAGGGAATCAGGAAAACGCTTCCAGCAGTGGTCAAGGAAACATAAAGGACAAAACTGGAACACCTTGTGTAAAAAGAAATGCTTAAAGAATGATGGGGACATATTGAAAAGACATGCAGGCCAGCCTGAAGGAACTACACTGGCCACTCTAGGGCAGCTTAATCAGTTGTGTCAGTCGCCTATAGGTTTGAGGCATGGAGCAACCATTGGTATAGTCACCTTTATTTTGTCTATTGCAGCAAAATTGTAGTAGCTCCAGGATCCAGATTTGATCCTACAAAATTGCCAGAAACTTGGTCTCTCTCAACAGCTTCTCTAAGGTGCTACAGTGCCACCTGTAACTGTGGACAATTTAATGTCTGAGGGATGAACTTTGACTACCAAGAAAAAAGATGGGAAGGAGACCAGAAGAAATATTGCTCATCCGCCTTCTCCCAAAACAGGTGGTTTGAAACCACAGCTGGTCCATGAGGCCCACATGGCCAATACACTGTGTTTTCCTTGAGTCTGTGGCTACTCAGTAACTTACTACCTTATATTTGATCCCCCTACTTCCCCGTTATATCTCTTTTTTCCCTTCATTTTTGCTGTCTTGGAATTGTACTCTGCCCTCCCCACATAAAGTTTTAGTCTATAAGCTTCATCAGAGCCTTTGTTTTCTACTGAATGAAGGCTAAGACGGGGCTTCCCAGGTGGTGCTAGCGGTAAAGAACTCACCTGCCAATGCAGGAGACATAAGATAGAAGATCCCCTGGAGAAGGGTATGGCAACCCACTCAAGTATCCTTGCCTGAAGAATCCCATTGACAGAAGAACCTGGTGGGCTGCCATCCGTAGAATTGCACAAAATCAGACACTACTGAAGTGACACAGCACACATGTATGCAAAGCTTTGATAAGTAACTTAAAACTGGCAAACAGTAAACAAAGTGAGGGATTAGGCTATCTAAAGGTCCCAGGAAGAGAAGATCATCAGTTCCCATTATCGAGAGATTATACTTTGACAGGAGATTTGCTAAATACTTACCTGCTTTAACACATGTATCACTTATTATAACACTGAGAGGAAGACCCTATTTATTCTACTTTAATGGGTGAAAAAACAAGGTTCTGAGAAGCTGACCAAGGTCAGATATGTAGAAATAGTTCAAGTGAGTTTCCACTCAACATCAACCTGACTCCAATGACCACATGCTGCCATCGTTTAATACTGCTTGAGAGAAAGGATGGAGAGAGTACTGTTAGCCAGGCACTGGAATAATGAAGGAAAGAAAATTGCTTCCAGTGTTGGAACAGGAACAAAAAATAGTAACATTAATTTTAAGAGAGGTTCTTGTCTTGAATATTTCAACACACCAAACCACCTTTATGGCACCAGGATAATTTTTAAACTATCCGTATCTCTTCAAATTCTGTACTATGGAAGTCCTCGTGTTTTAAACCTTTCCTGTCTCTTCCTTTTGGTCTGCAACCATTTTCCTACTAACTACCTAAGTGTCAGGCATGTCAAGACATTTTCACATCAACATGCTCTTAGGCAAGATGACTCAGCCAGGAAATAAGAAACATCCTGGTAAGTAACACCTGGGGAAATTCCTGTGATCTTTTAAGGTCTAACTATACCTCTTTCATAAAGATTGACCTGAGTTTGTAACTCTAGTCACTTGCTCCTTTCTTTGAATTTCTATACGCCAACATCCATTGGATCAAAGAAAAAGCTAGAGAATTTCAGAAAACAAAACAAAACAACTGCAAAAAAAATCTGTCTCTGCTTCATTGACTATGTTAAAGCCATTGATTCTGTGGATCACAACAAACTGTAGAAAATTTTTAAAGAGATGGGAATACCAAAACACCTTACCTGCCTCCCAAGAAACCTATATTCAGGCCAAGGAGCAACAGTTAGAACCAGACATGGAACAACAGACTGTTTCAATATTGTGAAAGGAGTATGTCAAGGCTGTATAATGCCACCCTGCTTATTTAATTTTTATGCAGAGTACATCATGAAAAACGCTGGGCTGGATGAAGCAAAAGCTGGAATCAAGATTGCCGGGAGAAATATCAGTAACCTCAGATATGCAGATGACACCAGCCTTATGGCAGAAGAGGAACTAAAGAGCCTATTGATGAACATGAAAGAGGACAGTGAAAAAACTGGCTTAAAACTCACATTCAACAAACAAAGATCATGGCATCAGGTCCCATCACTTCACGGCAAACAGATGAGAACAATGGGAACAGTGAGAGACTTTATTTTCTTGGGCTCCAAAGTCATTGTAGATGGTGACTGCAGTCATGAAATTAAGACGCTTACTCCTTGGAAGAAGCTCCTTGATAGCATATTAAAAAGCAGAGCCATTACTTTGCCAAATGTCCATATAGTCCAAGCTATGGCTTTTCCAGTAGTCATGTATGGATGTGAGAGTTGAACCATAAAGAAGGCTGAGCACTGAAGAACTGATGCTTTTGAAGTGTGGTGTTGGAGAAGACTCTTGAAAGTCCCTTGGACTGCAAGGAGATCAAACCAGTCAATCCTAAAGCTAATCAGTCCTGATTATGCATTAGAAGGACTGATGCTGAAGCTGAAGCTCCAATACTTTGGCCACCTGATGTGAAGAGCTGACTCATTACAAAAGACACTGATGCTGGGAAAGATTGAAGGCAGGAGGAGAAGGGGACAACAGAAGAAAAGATGGTTGGATGGCATCACTGATACAATGGACATGAGTTTGAGCAAGCTCTGGGTGATGGTGAAGGACAGGGAAGTCTGGCCTGCTGCAGTCCATGGGGTTGCAAAGAGCTGGACATGACTGAGAGCCTGAACAACAACAGGCCTTAGGGATACTTACATCAATCCTTATATTTTACTATAATTATTTACTCATTTGTCTCTTCCCATGATATTTTATTCATAACTTTGCATTTCAAGTGTCTGTATACATAGTGATGACAAACATTCATATATCATGTATGTGTTAGGCAAAGTTCTAAGCATTTGTTACATTTAACCTTGACACAACCCTATGCAGACCCAATGAGGTAAGTAACTTGCCTAGAGTCACACATATTTTAAATAGTAAATCTATGATTTGAACACAGGTGGTATGGTTCCACAATATGCATTCTTTTTTTTTTTTAATTTTTTTATTAGTTGGAGGCTAATTACTTCACAACATTTCAGTGGGTTTTGTCATACATTGATATGAATCAGCCATAGATTTACACTTATTCCCCATCCCGATCCCCCCTCCCACCTCCCTCTTCACCCGATTCCTCTGGGTCTTCCCAGTGTACCAGGCCCGAGCACTTGTCTCATGCATCCC